>NC_092573.1:9513750-9817500 GCF_037975245.1 Apostichopus japonicus
TGTTCGTTAAGCTAATGGTTATTATTACAATGACATACATACTGCATTTTCTAACGAAGATTTCCTATGCGTAGGAAAGGGGGGAGTGGGGTAATAGTCTGCTTCCCCTACTTTTGACAGTGGTGTATATCCATAAGCTCTCCCCTCCCCACACTCACACGTATTTATCCACATTACGATTGCGCTTCGCAGCATTATTGGATCGTCCCGCTAGTTTCATGTAACGCGTAATAATTATAAAATTATATACCAAGACATGTGTTGCTGGGGTGTCAGTCACAAGCCACACCAGTACCTGCCATACTATGGATATTATACCAATTTAATGCGTTGCAACCAATCAGAGAGCAACAGGAAAGAGACGGCAAGGGAAATTCGTCTAAACATCTAAGCTCAAGGAAAGTAGAGATGAGGGGTTGAAATAAAATTGCTCACATGTCCCTTTAATGTTATACGTTAATAAATGTCTTGTAACTGACAACATTTAAGACAAACATTCCTTGTTTTGTACTGAGAGTCACGTCTTTCTTAGAGGTCTTGAACCTTCAGTACCCGGTAAATAAACATAAGTTAACGACGATTTTACATGAAAACGTCATCGTTTTGAAAATACAAACAACTTCATGATCTAGGGTCTAGGGATCTGGCTAAAATGGTATAAATGAAAGCCAATTACATTTTCATTGTTATTTACTATCGAATAAGAGACCTATACAGAACCATCAAGAGGTTATGAAATGGGGCGATATTTTCTCATTAACTGTGCTTTTCTTCTTCTCCTGGCATTTGCTCTTCCAACGAAATGTTGCTTGCTCTCAACGGACGGAGGTAAGAACTACCAAGTAGTCATCAATATATAACTGCAATTAGTCAAGTTTAGACACTCGGTTAACTTTTAAAAAAATAACGAAAAACTTGCGAGTAACCGTTTATCTAAAGGATTTTCTCCCATTCAATTTGTTTCTTTATTATATACAAGTGTATATATATAAATAGCAATTTCAATGATATACCTATATTCCTTTGCCTCGGCCGTTTATTTCAATTTCATTTAACAGTGTCTTATCAAAGTACCTCTTTCGAGATCCGGCTTTAAGGATCACAAAAGATTTCGAATTGGTTAAACATCATGATTGATCTCTAAGGTAAGGCCATATATGTCACCAAAAATAGAACTATTATTGTTCGATACAGGTGAAAAACGCCTAGAGTGGAATTACGACCTTTCTACAGGTTTCGAACAACTGGACATTCATTCAAGTCCATAGCCCATAGTCCATAGCTTAGTTGGTTAGTGCCCGCATATAAAGCGGGAGGCCCCTGTTCGAATCCCGGTAGAAGATGGAAGTCATTTCTACTGTTCTGGATTTTTCAACTCACTACAATTTCAATAACTTATATATATTCTCATCAGAATGGTTTGTGTACGCAAATTGTAGGTTTACTTCATTTCATATTTTCATCCTTACATTTTTGAAAATGTTGACACCACTTCCATCCAAGTTTACAGTGTTCATCACCCGTTCAACAGCCTTACCAGTAAATCAATTAGCTATCATTCTTATAGTGATAATTGCTTACATACCGTTAAATACAATACTTGCTAGTTCGTATATACTTTGAGAACGGATATGCTTTCTGAGACTTACGGGGAAAAAGAAAATGGATACTACTTGAATTGGAAAAAGGTTTCCATTCCCACAAAAGTGCACGCAAAATTGTTTCAATTATTCCAGTTGCTTGCTTAAATTATTGACATATAATACAGGTTTATTATCAGTAACATGAGATATAAACACAATGAACTATGATAACAGCTTACATAATTAAACGCCTACAGTGTTTGTTTAGCATTCATTTACAGGTTTTGCTGTATGATGTAAACATATATTAGGTATATAAACGTACACGTTCTTAAATAATTCTGTCATAAATATTAACATGTTCAAATATTCTCCCCCGATACCCACTCCACCCCCCTTCTGCACCCGCGAACGCCCCCCCCCCCCTTTTTTTAAAAAAAAACAACAAAAAAACGAGACAAAATGAACGAGAACGTTTTAGGGACTAGCATGAAGAAATTGTGGATAAAGTGAAAACATTTCAAGACTAGACACAAGTAATAAACAATTAGAAACTGATAATTTCCTTTCTACTATGTGTTATGGTTAAGTTTCTTAAAGTAGATCAGAAAAACAATTACTAGATGTAATGTCATGGTTGGGGTGGGAGAGGAGGGGAGTGGCGTTGCCACAATTTACACATTAACTGTTCCATCTACTAGGCATGAAGTCAGTTGGAAACTAATTTACGATAGCAAACAAGCAATTCAAGTATCCCATCTATTAAAATATCAACAGAGATAGTTTAAAGATATTTTTTAATGACTTTCATTCTATAAGTGTACAAGCACAACGCCTTTGTATACTTTATTTGCTTAAAGTTTGGAGGATTACCCTTACGCCTATATGGTTGTATGGGAATCGCTACGCCTCTACCAAAGGTAATTCCATAAACAAACATTTCAATTTCTTTAGTCTAGAAAAAATTATATAAAATTTATAGATAAGATCAATTCAATGTATATATGAAAACAATTAATTAATAAATTAGTTAAAGTAATTAGAACAGAAACAGATTTAAAGAAACTATAAGATATAAGAAGATAAATATTAAAATAGATAAATATCAAACCAAATACATAAGTATGAAAATATATCAGAGGATAAAACGAAGGATTTTAAAGTCCATTTTGAGTTAAAGGTGCAGCTCTGTAAATAAAGGAATTTCAAAGAGTAATTCTAAACTCGGAGTGATTTAAATATGTGAAGGTCTAGATGTAAGCACACAAACATTGCTTTATAATTTTCTTCTGTGGATGTTAAACAAAAATATTTTTACAGTTTAACTTGAAAAAAGGAATGAATTTCATTGTAACTATTATATTTACCATTTGCAATTTTATGTTGCAGTAATTCTCATCAGAATGGTTTCCGTACACAAATTGTGGGCTCACGTGGTCTCATTTTTTCATCCTTACACATTCGATCCGATTTCCGAAAATATTTTTAACCACTTTCATCCAAGTTTACCTGTGTTTACCACTCATTTGACAGTCTTTCCAGCCAATCAGCTAGCCATAATTCTTATGAAATAGATTCTGAAGCATAGCTGCTGGTTTTGGAAATACTGTATAAATGCACTGGGAAAATTATTTTTAAAAAATGCTTTTGTATGTTTTAATCATTTTTAACTGTGGGACGTCGTAGCTTAAGCAAACTATTGCCTCTGTACAAGAGACACCCTTCTTTTAGCAAGATGACATACATCCCAATTTTTTCAAATCTATATTAGGTCTTAATTATTCAAGGTAGTGATAATTGCCTATATACCGTTAAATACAATACTTGTTGGTTAAAATATAGTTGAGCACGGACATGTTTTCTGAGACTTACGGAAAAATGAATATGGATGCTACTTGAAGTGGAATAAGGTTTGAATTCCCAACACTGCTTTATCTTCTAAACATGTTGACAGTTGGAAACTACTTTACGATAGCAAACAAGCAATTAAGGTATCCCATCTATTCAAATATCAACAGAGATAGTTTAAAGATATTTTTTGAATGACTTTCATTCTATAAGTGTACAAGAACAAGGCATTTTAGACTTTAGGTGCTGTAAGTTTGGATGATCACTCTAGCGCCTATGGTTATGTTGGAATCGCTACGCCTCTACCAAAAGTAACTCCCTAAACAAAGATTTCAATTCCTTGCGTCCAATTTTTAAATAAGATCTACATATGAAGACAAAGCATTAATTAGTTGAAGTGATCAGAACAGAAATTGATTTAAAGAAACTAAAAGATATAAGAAGATAAATAGTTACAATAGATAAATATCTAACTAAAAAGATAAGTATGAAAATATTTCAGAGGATATAACAAAGGATTTTAAAGTCCATTTTGAGTTAAAAGTCCAGCTCTGTAAATAAGGAATTTCAAAGAGTGATTCTAAACTCGGAGAGATTTAAATATGTGTAGGTCAAGATGTAAGCACGAAAACATTGTTTTATAAGTTTCTTCTTCGGATGTAAAAAAAACTTTTTAGTTTAACTTGAAAAGAGGAATGAATTTAATTGAAACTATATTATTTACCATTTGCAATTTTATGTTGTAGTAATTTTTATCAGAATGGTTTGCGTACACAAATTGTGGGCTCACTTGATTTCATTTTTCATCCTTACATATTCGGTCTAGTTTCCAAAAATATTGACAACCACTTTCATCCAAGTTTACATCAAGCTTTCATGTTTTTACCACTCGTTTAACAGCCTTTCCAGCTCAATTAGCCATATGTGTTATGAAATAGATTCTGAAGTTTAGCTGCTGGTTTGGAAATACTGTATAAACGCACTAGAAAATTAAAAACGTTCTTTACTTTTTGTATTCTTAATTATTTTAAATTGTGGGACGTCGTAGCTTAAGCAAAATATTGCCTCTGTACAAGAGACACCTTTCTTTTAGTAAGATGATATTTCTACCCATTTTTCAAATCTATATTAGGTCTATCCATTAAACAAGGTAGTGACATACAATACAATACACGCTAGTTTATATACACTTCAGCGCGGATATGCTTTCTGAGACTTACGGGAGAAAAAGAAAATGGATGCTACTTGAAGTGGAATAATGTTTGAATTCCCACCAAACAATTCTATGGGAAGTACACGCAAAATAGTTTTACTATTTGTTTTTTTTTTTTTGCTGACTGTTTTGAAATGTAATACAGGTTTTACCATCAGTAACATGAGATACAAACAGAAAGTAATATGAGTACTGCCTACATAATTAAACGCCTACCGTGTTTGTTTAACTCTACGCAGTGAATGAATGTTGATTGAATGGAAAAATCTTTAAACATTTGCTAAAGAATTTTATCGAATGTAAATGCACAATTGTTTCAACTATTTGAGTTGCTTGTTTACAGTATTAACATGTAATACCGGTTTTACCAACAGAAACATGAGACATATGTGGTGCGTTGTATCTTATTTCGTGGACTATTTTGCCTTCCCCGACCGCCTTTTGTTTGTATAATAATCCAAGCCGTGTTATCCTACTGTGCACATACAGTTGTTCCGTTTTTGTTATATTTGTTGGGCTTTTCTCGATTGGATAGTATCCATACATCACTACTCAAGCCACTGTTACTAGATATAATTCTTCAACTAGCCTTAGCTGTCGCACGCATTTCTGAAGGTAAGTGCACATATTGCTAAGATTTTTGAAACCGATTGTTTTTTACTGATGTTAATGTATTCTCTGTTTATATCACGTATTATGAAGATAAAAGGATCTGCGTTCTCGAACTTGGAGAAAAGAGAAGTCTAATTCAGATATTTAATGACGGTCGTGTTTATATATTTGGTAATAGTTTAGTTTGTTGTTTCCGTTGGAATCTTGGCCTTACCTTTATTGCAAGAATTTCCATATCCATATCTGGTGTGGAGATAAACAATTCCACCTTTTAATCCCCCGGAATTTGTTTCACCAGTACTGCGAAAGAGATATTATGTATCTTATTCCATTCAGCGATAACCGTTGGTCTATACCATGACCGGACAACAGAGCAAGAATTGATAGCCTATGTAAGCAAAGTTTGAAGCTCTCATTTCTTCTAGATTAATTAAGCGTAAATTTCTTACGTTGGAGATTGTCTGCTCCAAATCGATACGTTTGCCTCAATGTTTATGAGAACTTAAATTTGAAAAGTGATAGTGTCTATATAATACATTTCTACATACGATTCCCCCCTCCTCCATCCTTTCGCCCCCTTCTGCCACCCACTAGCGGCTTTCAAATTAGTCATAATTCATAACTCGAATATGAGTAACGCCTGCCACATGAACTGTAGTGTGTATGCAACCTCAACCCCTACCCTTAGATTTTATATCATACTCTACCCATTGATTACATGACCGTTTTACCTCAAGTTTGGATTCAATGACTTTGCTTTTGTCCACCTACACATGTAATATTGTTGTTTATTTACACATTTTAAAATAAATTGTTTTTTCACGCTACCTATATAATAAGCTTAGATGATATTGGACAACAGACTTGCAATATGAAATTATTTGTAATATTTAGAGTGGGATATTTTATACAATAAATGGAATAAACGACTCATTTTGTTGTTATTTATATATTGATTACTGTGCAAATTACTGTCGGATCGCTTTACAGGGTGTGTTTAAATATATCAGTGCAAATGCATAAAGAACACATTTTCACCACTCACCGAATTCTAGTGGCGTAGCTATGGTTACAGGGGTCCCGGTTTAAAGGATTTTAGCTAGGGCCCTTCACTGTTAGTTTAATTGCACTTGATGCAAAACCTTACATGCAAAATTAGCTCAGTGATAGCTCAGTGTAAGCTCGGTGGTTGACCCCGTTGCCTTTCAATCATAAGGTCTCGACTTCGAGTCACTCCAAGATTAATGTACGTCGTACAGTTAAAGAGTTGTTGACAATTCATAATCATGGACGTTAAATATGAATCTAGGAGACTGACTTCGGTCAGCTTGCGGCTTTGATAAGCCAATGATGGCTTCTTCGCGAGTTCCTGCTTTCAGGAGGATCTAAAATACATACATACATGCATTAGAGAAGGCTTGCGTAATGGATCTGATACTGAACTTGGCAGTTAAATTATCCACCAGAACAAAATGTTAGTGGAATAAAACCGACTCCTGAATTGCCATGTTGGTAAACGCATTTAAATATCCTCACAATATCATGACTGAAAGTTGATTATCCGAATGCTTCAAATTTTCATAAAACTCCCCATTGGGGCCCCTGGGTATTGGTGGGTAGGGGGCTGAGTCAATGAGCCGCCTATTGCTACTGCTCATCTAAATTCGTCAAATTACTCCCAAGGGAGACAATTTCAGATATCCAACAGAAAGACAATGTACTGAACAATACATACAAAAAAGAAATACGAGTCAATGGTCAGTTAAAATTAATCAGTATATGCGCATCAAACTACCGGCATAATTCTTTCTTTACTTTTCCTACAGACTCTTGGTACTTAACATGGTATCATAAATATTCATACTTCTATTGAGTATAGCACCCAACTATCTTCACGCATGTTTCGATTAGAAATAAATATTCATAAGATATGTTCTGGTGTCCTAATTGTTCACTTGTTATGGTACAACTGTGACAATTTTATGGATTTTTTTTTTTAAACATGACCTACTGCATATATATAGATGTTTTTTGCACTTTCCTTTTTGTCTGGTGTATGTATGTGTTAGTGTTTATATATGTGAGTATCCGTAATAATCATTGTATTTGTCACAACAATGAGTCACGTATATACTCCTACGCTGATGTGAGACGCGGCGTTCGGTGAATGCTTAATACTGTCATAATAAGAATTGCTCAAGTTACCTTCTTACATGTATGATAAATTCAAGGAAAGGTTCGTTATAAGATTGCCTAATACGTGCTTACACACCTGATAGAGTATATTTACAATGTTATATACCTGTACTTAACTAATTGGCGCAGGTTCAATCATTACTGTTTACACTCCCCGGGTTGAAAACATGGGGAGAGGGATGAAATTAGAATGCTTCACCTCTTTATAGCACCACATATTGACACAATGCCAGCCCTCTACAACCCTTCCTTTGAAGTAAGAAATCTCTCAAACGGAGCAAGCTTTTTGCTAAGATGTCTGGGGCAGTTGGTCTTCACAAAGTTCTCTATCGTGTAAGCTCTTACGATAATAGATATGTTTACAAACCAAACGTCTCCACACACGCAACGCTATGTAAAATATATTGCTCGCTTGATACCTTACGTGAACAACTGCATGCCATCATGAAATATTTCGAACATTCAGTTGTTTATCTTCCAAACCAAATACGAACACCGCTTATGATTAATAAATACATCAACCGCTTCAATGCACATCTGTAGGCATATTGTTTAATATAATTGTCTAGGAAAATGTTTAAATGAGTTACAAAGATTCTGTTGCATAAGAGTTTGTAATTACCTTTGTATATCAACCTCATTTAAACTAAAATATAGAGAGTAAAAAGAAGATTCGTGTACATAGAATTAAATCTATATTATAATTTCAACCAACAAAGGCTACCGCCATTTTTATCGTAATTCTTTTTGGGCTTGTTCATTTACTGTTTTGTTTTAATTATTTGATTGCTCTCTGTCTTGTTGGTTTCATTCCTTCTTGCTTCCATGTGACCATTTTGGTATCGCTAACAGGTTCACTTCCTTCAATGCAAAAAAGAACCTATTAAGTTTAAAGTTTCGTAACTTTTCCATATATTTTATTGAATGATGCAGTAAATCAATATGTAGTTGGAAACATAAATTGTCATAGTGACGCATGGGTTGTCACGGAATTTACCATGCACTATGTAGACATTTCCACGTCTTATCTTGCAAGGTAACGATTTATTAGAAATAGTTAAGTGAGACGGAGGAAGCATCACGTTATATTATAATTTATTTAAACCCAATTCGTGGCCAGGAGAAAACCTGGTGAACCCATATCCAAGTTTGTTACACTTATACTTAAAATATATATCCCAAAATGGTTACGACGGGAAGTTTCTTATAAGAATTATATATAAAATGTGGCCATTTTAATATATTTAGCCATTATTTTATATCACTTATTAGATCCTCAACATGACGTAGTGGATATTAACTTTTGTTCAAAATATTGCATCGCTAGTATCCCAGAGGCCGAGGGTAGGGCAACCCTTATTCCTATAGTACTGTCAAAAAGCCTTTATTCCGTGTATTTACGTTTGTAAACTAAGCTAATAAAGCGTTGGAGTTATAATAACTTAAATAATATCAAGGGTAGGAAGATCATTATTTCCGTCACGGATGTCACTTATATCGTCGGAAATTAAATCCCATAAAGAGTGAATAGTTATGATTAAAATTTCAAATAAATAAGGAAATATATACCTATAATGTAATTAGTGATTTACTACAATTTAAGCCGTAGTTCTCTGTCAAAACGTTGCATAAATCCCCCGCCATCAAAAACAATTAACTTTTTTAATGATTTACTATAGTTTATTGTATTGATGACAAGCCCACAGCAAAGAAATCTGAGTTGAAGAGTCACCAAAAAATATAAGGAGAGGCTCAATACTTGCTTCCTGTAATTTTGTTTTTACACACGACGGTGGCACAGAGGGGGTGGGGCAGAGTATATCCCCCACCCCCCCCCCCGCGTTCACCCCCGCGGCAACGGACCTGGTTGACGGTGAGGAAAATGTTTAGAGAGACTCGATTAATTTTACTTCAATCATTTTTTAAATCTATTTCACGCATGTGCACAAAAGTTAAGGATGATACTAAACTTGAGTAAACGATGAAATATGCATATAGACACAAACAAATGACTTATCAGCTATAGTGACCACGAGAGAGAAAAACGGAAGAAAATAAAGAATGGAAGACAATTATCGAATCAATTCTTATCTCATGGCATATAAACGCTTACAAAAGTAATGTATATGGTTAAGCCTCATTTGCATATGAAAATCAAGGCTGATGCAGTATTCTGATTAACTTTTTTTTTTTTTTTTTTACCACGCTTGGTATCTTTATTGGTAACATTCTTGTGCCAATTCGAACATATTTGAATACAATAAGGTCAAAAACCTTTTACAAGTAATGATAGGTACATACAAAAACCATGTTGAGTCGATATGAACTGAACAGTATAGTGCAATTACTAAATGAGTCTTTTAACTGCTCGTAAGAAATGAAAGCTTTGCCTCTATGCTTGAGTTCTTTCTCAAGTTTAATAGCAAATTTTAACTTATAAAAAAAAAATCTCTACATCTCATTTCCGTGTTCGAATTTTTCTTGCTGAAGATGAAGTACTTGAGATGAAAAATTAAGAAATTATATGGGTGATTTACAGAATAATGAAACCCAAAGCAAATGTCATTCTTCGAAAGTATAAATTGTCTGCCAAAAATAGCTTGCTCCACATCTAAAATAAAGTTCGATATAATAGGGCAGTCCCAAAACAGATGTAACAGGGTCTCGTCATAGCGGCCACAAAAGTGACATCGTGGGTTATCGATTTGCCCTATTTTATGACGGTAGTGGTTTGTTCCAATAATGCGATGGAGGAAGCGAAATTGAAAATATTGCATCTTGGAATCTCTGACAGAGCGAAACGGGGCTTGAAAAATTTTCTCCCATTGGGTGGCTGTGATATTAAAATAAAGATTCCATTTGGCTACAGCCGCAGGAGGAGTGCTAACACGAGTAATAAGGCTATTATAAATATGTTTAGAGACAGAGGGAATAAATTGGGGATATTCACTAGAGCTATCAACAATATCCTTGTAAACCTTCATCAGTCCATCCTTCCATGCTCTAGGGATAGACGAAATAATTCCATAGTAAACAGTAAATGGGCAATAATCTAATCTATACTTCTCTTTGAACGCAGTATTGACAATGGACGATTGTCATTGTCAAACAGATGTTTCACCTGCCAAATACCTTTTTGGAACATTGAGTTGTAAAAAACCACCTTATTGTTAATTTTAATAAAAGAATTGTTCCAAATTATCTGTTCACCATAGTTGGAATTAGGCGTAATAAAAGAGTGCAATGACCATGCATGGCAGACATCATAAATAAATGCATTACTAATTTGAATGTCGTTTATTTTATAATTACAGTTAAACAATAGGGATTTGCCGTACTTTTTCAAATGAAAATCGAAAAACAGTTTCCAGTAGTTATCGCTACTGTTGTTATATCTGTTCACCCAGGTACACTTAAGGCTACGAATAAAATACTTAGTACGTGTGACATTTAGTCCACCTGAACTGATAGTACCAATCATAGAGGAACGGCGAATTTTTTCGGGTTTCCCACTCCAAATGAAACGAAAAATAATGGCATCTAGTTCTGTTATAAACTAGTGTGGGGGATTTGGGAGAATTTGAAAGAGATAAACCAACTGTGAAAGCCCAAGGGCTTTAACAATGGTAACTTTTCCAATTGGAGTAAGGTCCCTCTGCGACCAGACACCCAGTAAACGTTTGAGCCTCGAAAGCTTAGGAGGAAAATTCGAACTGAAAAGGTCTGATCTGTTATTTGTAAAAGAGACGCCTAATAAAGCAACAGGACCGTTAGACCAGTTCAACCCAAAGATGTTACGGAACCATGGCTCCTTCTGTGTCTGTCTACCTAGTGGGAAAAGGGAAGATTTTTCCATATTGACTTTTAGACCCGACGACTTCTCAAAAGTACTAAAAGTACTAATAGTTTCTTTTAAAGAACTATAACTACCGTCTAAAAACATGGTCGTATCGTCCGCATATTGTAGTATTTTAATGTTGTTGTCAAAAAGAGATATACCATTGATAGCATTATTATCATTTACACACAGTGTGAGAACCTCAGCACAAATAAGAAATATATAAGGGCTTAAGGGACAACCTTGGCGTACCCCACGGGATATTTTAAAATCAAGGCATGAGTACCCATTGTTAATGATTCTGGCGGAATTGTTAGAATACATAGTTTTAACCCAGTTAATAAAACTTTCCCCAAAACCAAAGAATCTAAGGGAGGTGAAAATAAACTCCCATTCCACACTGTCAAATGCTTTTTCGAAGTCCACGAGGAACAGTAAACCTGTTTTGTTACTCGTGTTACAATACTCAATTAAATCTAGAACAAAGCGGACGTTTTCCCCAATAAAGCGGTTTTTAAGGAAACCCGTCTGGTTATTGCTAATCACTTTGGGGAGAACAAGTTTAATTCTTGTTGATAACACTTTTGCGCAGATCTTGTAGTCAGTGTTGAGGAGTGAGATTGGACGATAGTTCTTAATAAAGTCCTTATCCTTGCCATGCTTTGGAATTAAGGTAATAATTGCACGACCCTGCTCGGCAGACAAGTCAAAATTAGTATTAGCGTAATTTAAAGCATTAACCACACAATCCCCGATAACTGGCCAAAATTTCTTGTAAAATTCGAGTGAAAGTCCATCGCTACCAGGGGATTTACCAATGGACAGTGAATTCAGAGCGTCAACACACTCAGCAGACGTCATAGGCCCATCACAGCAATCAGCTTCATCCATACTCAGCTTATTATAATTAAGTATATTGGAAAAAATTAATGATGGGTTCACCTCTCCACTGGTATACAAAGTGGCATAGAAGTCCCTCAAATTAGCCAATATTTTCTGTTTTTCAATAAGTATGTCGTTATTATCAGTTTTCAATCTATGAATACCATTATTTGCTTTATTATGTTTTTCGAGATTTAAAAAATATTTTGAGTTTCTTTCACCATATTCGACCCACTGCGCTCGCGACCTAACGATGATCCCATCAAGCTTTTTATGATACAGGGATTCGAGCTCTGATCTCGTATCTTTTAAATTTCTCAAAGTTTCCACTGAGCCTAAATCGTAATAAGACCTTTCGAGCTGGGATATCTTATTCAAAAGATTCCTTTCATAGTGACGCTGTTGTTTTGCTTTTAATTTTGAATAGCTAGTAGTAGCCATACGGACTTTGTATTTAGTAAACTCCCACTTAGCACTGGGATTAAGATCATTTACACCATTCAGCTCGGAATGTAACAGGCGTGTAATCTGATCAACATATATGGAATCCTGTAACAATGAATTGTTTAACTTCCAGTACCCAGGACCCCGTATATCAGAAGAGCAATGGATGTTTAATATAACAAGAGAGTGATCTGAATGCAGCCCTGGTGAAATATAACAATTGGAAATCAACTGAAGTAAATGTCTAGAAATTAGAAAGCAATCTAGTCTACAATGTATCCCAGAAATAGTATTGGAAGACCAGTAAAATCGAACTTAAAGGGATTGCGTTCACGCCAAACATCGACCAAATCGAAAACATTCATCAACTCCAAACAATGCTCTCTGGCGTGAAAATTAGTCTCTGGGACTCCCCCCTTCTTATCGATGTCAGTATTAAAAACAAAATTAAAATCTCCCCCGATTATAACACTTTCACAGGCAAAGCCACAAATATCGGCTGACAGCCTATCAAAGAAGGACGGAGAGTCTATGTTGGGGGCATAAATGCAAACAACAGAATACGTTTTATCAAGAATCTGCACATCTAGAATAATAAAACGACCATGGTTGTCAAGTTTGGAGTTAAGAACCGTCACATCTAGACTGGGGTTCAAAAGAATACAAGAACCCCTACTAGCTGAAGACCCGTGAGAATAAAATACCTTCCCACCCCATTCTTGACTCCAACGATGCTCGTCAAGCACGGTACTATGGGTTTCTTGAATAAAGGAAATATGGTTATTGTGGTTTTTTAAAAAGGCAAAAACCTTATTGCGTTTAGAAAATTGCCTGAGACCCCTAGCATTATAGGTTACAATTTTAATATTAGAGATTGAAATAGCAGCGATCTAGCCTACTATAGACAAAAGTAAGTATTCTGATTAACTAAGTATGTTTGAAAAGCTTTGTAGATAATCTCATCTAAATTATGACAAGAAAAGAACTGCCGTTATGCAGAGTTCCTTCAAATTATTGTTCTAAAGACTTGTATGGACTTGAAACCACGGTATGAGCAGAATGTATGTTGGAATGTATGTTGGAACGCCATCTGTGCAGATCTTGCCTCGACAAATTCATCCTGGTGACATCTGCTTTGTGAAAAACCCAAAGTAAAAGTAAAATTAGACATATTATCAGCACAATGATGATAAGCTCTCTTTTCCCCGTTCCATTTGTCCTGTCCTTCTTTTCAACAGAATGTTCAATGAAACAACCCCTCATGTACGGAGGACGACTGGCCTTTATTGATGATGGCAGCATTGGAAACAACAGTCCTTCACCTGTCGCTCAAACACGAGTCTTAGTCATCAAGGTGCCACCATCTATCCTCAAAGGGAAAAAATATCCAGGACGTGGCGGGATCGGTCGTATCGTCATGGCAGGGGGAGGACCATGTGGTGGAGAGAGGTCACAAATTACCTGTCCATTGGCCACAACTGAAGAATCTATCTGTCTTGACTCTAGCCTACCTTGCTATCAGAGTAGGAATATTCATTAGCCTATATATATATATATATATATATATATATATATCCTGAACTTCTTTTCAACACTTTGATAAAGTCGTTTTGTCTGTAAAAAATAATTAGTGATGAAGATAATTAAGTTTCTAAATTTCCTACAAATTAAAGTAATATTCACTCATGTTCAGGTTTCAGCCAGTATTTTGTTATCATTTTCAAGTTTGTCGCCAGCGCTGAGGCTTTGTTGTGACTCGTTAACACTCTTTAACTTTTGGTAATAATCCAAAGAAATAAAGTCTCATGACCTCATTTTCGGAATTTACGCGACTAATACAATTTCTTATGAATGAAACAATTACTCTACACTCCATGATTACACAATGATTTTGCGAACATTTCTTAAATTGTTCTCTGTCAGCTCCTCCTACTTATGCCGAACCGGAACCACTGTCCTTCTCTGGCGTTACAACAACGAGCATCACCGTGACGTGGCCAGCTTGGGACGAGACAGTCGACCATGGTCACGGTCCCATTGTTGAGTATAGGATACAAATACGAGGACCAGGGGAGTTGGAATTCACCGAAATACCAAAAGGAAGACAACTCTCTCATCAATTCAATGATTTGAACGAGAATACTGAGTATGAATTTCGAATTGGAATTATCAGAGACCCCAGCAAACACATAACATTATCATAACATTTTTAAAAGGTCGTAGAAACGTTGTAACAAAACATTTCTATATTATATTTATATAACGTTATTATGATGTTATTTTATAACATAAAAATGTTTTAAAAATGTTTAAAAAATGTTTTGTTTTCAATATTATTTCAAAATGTTGTTAAAATATCATAAAAATATATTCTACCGTTAATTAGATGGAAATATGCATTGTGGGTATATGATGCATTAAAACTACGAAAACAATGGCACTTCATCAAATGTGATTCAAATATGCTAATAAACTTGCATGTTAATAATAATATTTTAAAAACATTTTTAAAACGTCTTGCTATATAAAATATCTTCCTAATGTTATAATAATATTTTCTTAAAACGTTATATCATAATGTTTTTAATTTGTTATACAATAACATTGAGGAAAATGTTTTAAAATGTTTTAAAAATGTTTTACCTACAACATTATATCAAAATGTTTTTCAAATATCATATAAATATTTTCTAATGAAGTCAGATAAAAGTTTGCATTGTTGGTACATACGCAATAAAATTAAATAAAAAAGACTAAAAACAAACATTGCCTGCACCCTCAAATTGATTCAAATAGGCACACAAACTCTTATATTAAAAACGTTTTAAAAACATTTTTATAACGTTTTGCATCACAAAATATCTTTAAAATGTTTCAATAATATTTTATTAAAACGTTATATCATAATGTTTTCAATGCGTTATACAATAACATTTGTAAGAAAATGTTTTTAAAATGTTTAAAAAATGTTTTACCTTCAGCATTATATCAAAATGTTTTTCAAATATCATATAAATATTTTCTAATGAAGTCAGATAAAAGTTTGCATTGTTGGTATATACGCAATCAAATTATAAAAAAAGACTAAAAACAAACATTGCCTGCATCCTCAAATTGATTCAAATAGGTTCACAAACTTTTATATTAAAAACGTTTTAAAAACATTTTTATAACGTTTTGCATCACAAAATATCTTTAAATGTTTCAATAATATTTTCTTAAAACGTGATATCATGATGTTTTCAATGCGTTATACAATAACATTTGTAAGAAAATGTTTTTAAAATGTTTTAAAAATGTTTTACCTACAACATTATATCAAAATGTTGTTCAAATATCTAGTTTCCTAATGAAGTCAGATAAAATTATGCGTTGTTGGTATATACGCAATAAAAAATTTAAAAAAAAACTAAAAACAAACATTGCCTGCATCCTCAAATTGATTCAAATAGGTTCACAAACTGTTATATTAAAAACGTTTTAAAAACATTTTTATAACGTTTTGCATTACAAAATCATCTTTAAAATGTTTCAATAATGTTTTCTTAAAACGTTATATCATAATGTTTATAATTAGACTATCGTGATAAATCACGGTAGTCTAATTATTATAAACGTATCTGTGGTAGATCACGTGATAGTGATTAATCACAGATACGTTTATAATAACCCTTATCCGCATTAGGGAGTGATGTCAGACCGTCAGGTCACGCTCCACTGAGCATCACTTGAAGCGGCCGCGGTTTGCAGTCGTGTTTAATCATAGATACGTTTATAATAATTAGACTACCGTGGTTAATCACAGATACGTTTAAAATAAGTTATAATTATAGGTTTCGGTTAGGTTCCCAAGGGTTAATATTAATGGAGCATGTTCTTTCATAATCCCGTAATAGAAATAAAAAGATTCAAACTTAGTTTCAAACTTAGTGTCACATGCATGAATTCCAGGAATTTGATCGGTTAAAAAAAAATCTCGTACGTACGACGTATACGCGCTAAATTTAAAACCATTACCACCAGTGTTACCAGCTTTAGCGTTTTACACTAGATTTAGCGTGTTTTAGACTTTTCTGGTGTCCTAGCGTACGTTTTTTCGTATCAAAATTGATGGTTCCCAAAAAAATGACCGTATCCGAAACATTCGAGGTGAAATTCCCGCTTTGCAACACACTTGAACCACTATTTATATGTTACTTTTACACAATGTTATCGCGGTCGATATATTTAAAATGAATAATGCAGAACGTACGTACAGCTGAGGCGTACGTTTGCATGTAGTAAACGTGAGGAGCGGAACTGTGGGCCATTGTGTGAGTTTATGTATACACTACGTACACAGCCTTACCGCGGATTGAGACGAGAATCGTCTGAATGTGTTGTATTTTTGTTGATTCTTCAGTTGTTTTGTTATGATTCTGAGCCATTATGACTTGAAGTTTGTTTAAAATAATCATATTCATAACAATGTCTATCATATAAGTAAGTGCAACTTGTGATGGAGGTAGTAGCCTACATTACATATGTGCATTAATATCTATATCTAGCGTTTTCTGGGATTTTACTTTTGCAAATCTAGCGTTTTTTGGCATTTGCCGCTGGTTACGCTGATTTGCTCATTTGCCATCAACTTTGCCAACTCTGCCAACTTTGCCTTCAACTTCAAAGTTCAACTTCAAGCCCGTACTGCTCTAGTTACTGCAGTAAGAATTACTCATTCAAGTCCGTGAATTATCCAGATTCTTTGATACTTTTCATCAGGAGTTAGGAGTAAGTCTATCGAAAACAAGAAGTAATTAGGTAAGTTCATTGTATTTTTCATAAATAATGCAAAATCAGCCTACCGTACTATAGTATAGGCTTATAGCATTAACGTAAGGTGTACCACTAACGTTATAGGCCTAGCCTACCCTACCACGATATGCACGTTATCACGTATTTTGAATGATGGACCCTGCGAAGTTCGGACACGTAAGAGGATCACGTAAGAGGGAATTTTCAAGCTTAATTAATTAAAAAGTACCTGTATGAAACAAAGTTCACCCTTTTATAGATCAGCTTAGCAGACATTAATTGTGAAAGTTTCAACATTTTAGGAAAATGTATATAGGCTAGGGCTACTTTTTGTACAGGAAAACCAAAGAGATTGGGGCTTGTTATTTAATAATGTGTAGGCCAGGCATAGGCTACCTGTTTTTGGTTAAACCTTGCAAAGAAAATGTGGGTGATTATATTACAGGTTAGGGTTTAGATATATTTCACACTATTTTTAATCCTTTTTTAACTGTTTGATTTGATTATTAGTACAGAAAATAAACAAAAAAGTTGGTTTTAGTGTTGTAGGTTAGGGTACTGTACATGTTGTTGGAAACAGGTGCACGCATTATTACATCGAGCCAACAACGTCCATTGTTGCTAAGTTCAGACAGCCGACTTAAATGGCCGCCAAAAGTTAGGGCTCGATTTATTAATGTGCATATTTCTTTGTCAGTTTTATATTTTTTACCTTTCTGAAAATGGTTCGGACCCTTTATTTGCAATCAGAACATTCATGTGTAGATGACTTGTTTGAGTTTGTTTATAACTTTTTTTGGGTATCGGTACAAGATTTGTCAAGAAATTGGTCCATGTCAGGCGTAGCTTAAAATGTTCCAGTGATATGTAACACTAATTTCCTATTGAATAATACAGTATAGAAGAAGCTAATTTCTTTGTTTTTTATTAAATGGTCCCAGCTCTTTTATTTTTAACCAGAACATTTGCAAATAAATTGAATGAGTTAGAACATAATTTTCTTGGTTCAAAGGTACAAATTTTCTCAAGACATATCTGCTTTGACATCAATATAATTGTTTCCAAACAGAAGCATCATCTAACTGAGTTTCCTGTAACTATTGTAACAGAGAGCATTTTACTGTTATCTCACCTTCCCCTTACCCTAGGAACATATTTACAATATCTTAGCTAGTAGCACAGACAGGAAGTTCTTACATCACACCTCTCAGAAACCTCCAACTTATTAGTTCCAGGAGATCATCCACACTGTAACCTCTAGTGTAACTTTCTACAACCAAAACCCTACACCTGTTTGTGCACCTATTATTATGTAATCTTCAGCAGGATGTGTGGTCAGCTTCACAGCAGCTTAACCACTGCTTATGTAGACAGAGTAACATCCTGTCCCATCCCCTTGTATTCCATTGTAAATGAGTATATCAGATGCAACTTTCACCATTTGTATTCAGTAGCATATATCCAGCCAAGGAAGATATCAATTTTCTAATTCTTGGCAGGAAAAGTTGAATTGTGGTCAGCTTAATCTCTGAAATCAAACAATTCGTATTAAAGTAGAGTCTCAATCAAGTATCAAAGCAACTTCAGTAAATCTCAGTAATATCTGTCCCATATATATGTAATATATAGCCCATGGCACTGATTAAACTGCAATAATGAAACTTGTATTAACACCAAAGCAAATAGTCTTGATTGTAGAAAGGAAAGAGCCGAGTCTCTTGCTTTAGTGGAACTTTATTCAAACTTTTATCAAACAAATGAACTTGTATTAAACCTGTTTTATTCCCCCGGGGGTGGGAGGTATTTTCAGTGAGAAAAATCCTGTCACACTGGTATGGCATGTGTCCCATTGTACTAAAACAAATTGAACAATTCTAGAAATTGCCTGCAAGAATCCCCTCTAGTTGACCTGTTTGATAGAGACTCAATGAAGTATGTGAGCTTGGATAATACTGAATTGGGTGCACTTAAAGATATATAGCCTAGTATGAGCCCATGCACACTTCTTCTGTGGTACTCCCTATTCAGAGTGAAGTGTCAACTACCAAGTAGAATACAATTCCCTATAATCCCCCAATCAAACCTTACTGGGGTGGAGTATCATGAATAAATTAACTTCCTGTGTATAGACAGTAGATTGCATAAACTATGGTTGTGAAGTAGCTCATTGGGTACAAACAAGTGTCTGTGTTCAACAAAGGGAAATTGGTATCATTGGCCCCTTAGTGGGGGATATAGGGCCTAATTGTGAAATAATATATACAAGACAGCATGACTTCCGTTGATTGTCTGGAAATCAAATTAAAGCATTGGGCTGACTGCTCGTATGTAATATGGGTGGGTATAGGTGTTTTTGGAAGATTTAGGTAACATTTGAGAGGAAATTGAACTTTTGATTATTGCAAAATTTAAAAAAATCTGATTTAAAAAAAAAAATCAACAACCCTGGTTCCAGGTTGCCCGCGATTCTCCCACTGGCAAGTTTTGAAATTAACCTGAAAAAGTCATCCAACTGTGTATATACCATAGTGTCCCCATGTTTACATGTACAAACAAAAATATATCGATCTGTCACTGAGTACATTTATGTGTCATAAAATTTACATTGCATACATATTAAACAGCACTACAAGTGCTGGACTCATGGGTACAGGCTCATGAGTACGGGTATGGGTAATGGCCTATACTGTAAGTACGGGTCCAAGGAAAATGAAACTGTGAGTATGGGTACCAGTACCGACTCATGAGTATGGGTACGGGTATGTATCAAATATGTTAGCCAATTTTTTTCAAACAGATGTTTAATACTTGTTTCCTTTCATTTGTACAGAAGCACTAAGGAAATGCATCAAAAATGGGAAGAGGAGCGATTTCTTGTTTGAAATCGGTGAAGTTCTAAGAAATACCCCAAATATGCCAGGAGGCAGCAACTACATGAGAAAGGTAATTGTAATTGTTTATATTAATGAAATAAACAAGATCATGTCTCTAAAGCACTTAGTGTTTGTGTAGATGTGAGTGGAACAATATTGTGAAAAACAAATGAATCGGCACAAACTTAATGCACTTGGTTCTGCATGGCAGAGCAGAAGAGTGATATCTGCAAAATGTTCTGAAAAATTATCATCAAATACCGTTTTTTTACCGGCCAAATCTGGAGTAACAACCATTCCCCACCCCCTCAGATTTGGACTTGGGGAGATAGCACCCTGAGGCAAAATGTTAGATGTGGGTGTGCTAAATTTATGTGACAGAACATGCTGTCAAAGGCATCATCGCAAAGCGATACGCCATATTGTCGTGGAATCAAGGTGCCCTTTTGGGGGATAGTATATGTATATATATGTTTTAAAATAGCCTATGCTATGGTGTGTTAGGCTATAAAATTCACCAGTTTATGTGTATTAAATGATGAGAATAAAAAAAGACATCGTTTGAAGATTTCAAATATAAGTATAGGCTTTAAATTCGCCTATGCTACAGGGTGTCAGGCTATAAAATTAACCAGTTTGTGTATAAAACGATCCGAACAGAAATTGACATCGTTTGAAGATTTACAAAAATATAGTTTTAGGCCTTAAATTCGCCTATGCTACAGTGTGTTAGGCTAAAAAAAAATCACCAGTTTATGTGTATAAGTTCTCAGAAATGCCCTAATTAATATGCCAGGAGGCAGCAACTACATGAGAAAGGTAACTGGAATTGTTCATGTTAAATAAACAGGATGATGTATGTGTTAAGCACATTCTTGTGTAGATGGAACCATCAGTAACTGCATGCATGTATAAGATTTTTAATAAAAATATATTACCATTGTTCTCCATATCTTATAGAAATCACAAGTGGCACAAAAGAGGAACACACAGGTGTATGAATCTGAGGTTGAATCAGAAGAGGGACCAGCAACTCCAGCGATTGAACCCTCATCGTCCTAGTATTGTGTTCTCAGATTTTGTTGTCTGTTTTTGTATTTGCTCTTCTAGTAATATTCTAGTGTTCTAGTATTTGTTGTCAGAAATAAACATGTTTACATTGAACACAAATAATGTCTCCTATATTTGACTTATTATCTCGCTAATCGGGGTGGGAGTTCAGCGACAATCACCAAGTAGTTCCAGTAGCTCAAGCTACCAAGTAGCTCAAGCTCAAGTACCCGCCCCTTTGTGTTCGCAAGAGCGCCGGTTGTCACGTCACAGTGACCTAGCATCCCGCTGCCAGAATTTTCGGGTACCTACTGTCAGTTCCAAGCTGCGCATGGCCAGGGGAAGAGGTGAGACACATACGACCCAGATGTGAGCTAAAGGGGGGGGGGGGGCGGGGTTATGGGGATATCTAATAACGTATTGTCGCTGTCATCCGATCATTTCCAAGACATTTTGATGACATTTGGAAATAATGTTATCATAACATTTGCTATAAACGTTAACATAATATTTTCCAAACGTTTCGTCTGATATTTTATTAACGTTATATTAAAATATCAAGTAAACGTTTTGATCAAATGTTAGGTAAACGTTATATGACAATATCAGGAAAATGTTTTGGTCAAATGTTATGAAAATGTCTTTAAAAGACGTTATAATAACGTAAAATATTGAGTCTTAGAAATAGCGGGAAAACGTTTTAAAATATTTCATCTAAACATCATGAAAACGTTATAAAAACGTTGTGATGATATTGGAACAAAACATTTTAAAACGTTTTCCCGCTATTTCTAAGACTCAACATTTAACGTTATTATAACGTTATTCCAAAACATTTTCATACCGTTTGACCAAACGTTTTCCTGATATTTTTAAAACGTTATTGTGTTTGCTGGGACCATCCCTTTGGAGACGGACGTCCAAGTTACATGCAAACGACGCGCACATCAGCGGGAGGTATATTTTGATTATGCGCAATTATAAATAAATATCACTGATACTGACTACGTATTAATTGCATAGGTCAGTTCATTTACATAACTTATTATAAGGATGATTTAGACAGAATTTTATTATGTATATGTAATAGTAAAAGAAAAATGGGTGCTAGTTAAAAAATGAGTGCTAGTTAACTTCTCTATAGCCGTTCTGATCTTCAAGATATTCAGCTTCAAATTGTGTTCTTTATCTTGAAGCATATTTAAGGTTAAGTTACTATTAAAATAATTAAGGGAGTTTCATTTAAATTTTGAGATGTCAAATGGAATTTGAAAATGCTACGAAATGTTGTTCGTTAAAACACGCTTTGTACAAACGGGTACATATATTCAATGTTGTAAGCGTTGGCTCAACTGCATTTACAGCTCATAGTGTTCTTTGCAATGCAATTAGTAGCGGTAACTATAACAGTCAAGGAGATCACACGGAACAAACTTTACTTACGTTAATGTTCATTCTGCACTAAATAGTATTTAAGCCATTAAAAAGAGTAAAAGAAATTTGCTAGATTTATTGTATCGCAGGATCATCAAAGACGTCAACTAGAGTGACGTCCTCGGGGAACAACCAAGTCGACTTAGGTACCGGTCCAGTAACTGGTTACAAAATCATGTACCAAGCTCACAATACGTTGCACATTGTGAAACGAGTGCCATATCTGTTCAGTTAACTCTCAACTTAAACGAATACAATCAGAGGCTTAAATACGGAAGTGGTCAATATACAGTAATGAACGATGTACAGACGTTTAAAACTTATTGTGGAGGGAATAATATTAACAGCTTCAATAATAAATGATTTTCCAATATCAACCACTCCATATAGGTGTGACACTATTCACACACTCTGATAAATTTGTTTTATGTTTTTCTTCAAAACAAAACGTTGCATTCAACTTTGAATCTCACAATTTGGATTCATCTCATTACAAACCACATTGCTGTTATTTGGTACATTGTTAAAACTTGACCTTCCTTAGGAAAAGTTGGTTTAGTGTTCAATACAAGCATGCCAGGATAAAGACTATGCGGGGGCCATAGGCCATCACATTTTGGGATATATTGTAGTCTGACTCACAAACAGGCCCGTAGTCAGACTTCTCCAAACCACCCCTGCATGCAGACGACTGCCCCCCCCCTCCCATTCGAACTACCATCATAGGTAAAACAAAAGCTGCACGTATTGCTCTCTCCTTTGGAAAACCCCCTCCCCCACCCCCTTCTCTCCCAAAGTCCCTGCTGTGGGCCTGTTCACAAGACTAAAACTGATCAAAAAATTAAACAAATTTGTCACCGCAGAAAATTGCATTGATTAACATAAGCTTAAAACGTTAAATGTAATACTGTGTCTATATTGTACTTTCTTAGATTTGGTTATCACTGACCTCGAATATACATCATCATCAAGACGTGCGGGTTATGCAAGTACTACCGTGATGTGGTCGGTGGAGGGAGTCACGGACTCGCACAGGGTTCTAAGTCAAAGTCTCTCTCTCCGACTGTTGAATGTCCTTGAATGCGACGGAGTGCCAACGACAGAGGATACTACACCAAGGGTAATTGATGTGGAGGATGGTGAAGCAAGGACAAGAACAATTCCTCGATTGACGGCAAACTCTCTGTACAGCCTAATGTTGAGCCTGAACACACAAACGGGGACGTATGAAAGGTCCAAGACGATACGAACAACTACAACGAGTAAGTGTATTCGATATAGTTCAGTGGCATGTGCAAGCAAAGGGCATGCATGGCCCCCATCCCTGATTGTCAGTCGAGGGTAATTGGTCAGTCGGGGGGGGGGGGGATATTTGCATTCAGTCGGGGAAGGAAACCTTTTGTTAAGGTTATTATATCAAGCTAATTTATAGTTTAAATATGCCTCAGAATGCACAAGTTGACGTCTTAACTTAACAATTTTCTTTCTAGGCAAGGTCACCCACTTACATAGTTCTAAAATTGTTTCGACTTTGGCTAAAAATTATCATGAAGCAAAAGATATTAATGATACAAACTAAGAATGAATGTTCAAGCCTGTTATAACCTCCCTCATGGGCAAGCTGGGCATTCATGCCAGCTGATCCCAACGGCGTAGTTGGGGCCTTGAGATGCATTTGGCGCCTCGGAATGAACTGCCATCTTTCGACGTAATCGATACCCTTCGATATCTCTACCTAGTGCTGACCTGCCGGGGCGTTAGACCTAGCGGACACAAGTTCCGAGCCGGTGAACCGGTAGGCCAATACGCCCCTGCCCTCCCTAATACTGAAACTACAAGGGTCTGAGAATATAATGATATCACCAAAAGAAATTCTGTAATCGTGATAACCGACGGTTTCTGCAAAAGATGTTGCACTTTTAAGCAAGTATGTTAATTGCTAACTTAACTACAAAACAAGCCAAAATTGGGTAAAACAGCTAGCCCAAAACGTAAACAAATCTCCTATATGTTTTAAAACCCTAATATATGCCCTGCACAATTAGCATATTACCGTTGTATTCAAATGGTTAGCCGCTTACCGAAAGGAAGGCACATACAATTTAACGATTGTATCACAAAGATCGTTTCTTGCATAATTCAGTGAATTAATAATATGTTGACGAGTATGTTCCCAAATTTATCAGTGTAATGTTAGTTTTCTCGTGTTGTTTTCAAGGATCAACTGGTAAACCAACGAATCTCCGGTTGAACATAAGGGACGATGGCAATTTGGTTTTCCACTGGAATAAACCTGAGTGTTCTCAACGTAATGGCCCTATTACCAGTTATTATTATACGGTAGCCAAATTCAAACCAAACAGAGTAAAGAAACCGCCTCTTGTTATCGCTGAGCACACTGAGGCCCTCAAAATAAAGCTCGAAAGAAGTGACACGAGGATAATGCATAATGTACAATATCTATTTACGGTCAGAGCAACGACTGGCCTAGGCAGCGGTGATTTGGATTCCCCAGCAGCTGATCATCAATTTATTTTTGAGTCTTAGTAGCATGAACCATGGAGCAACTACTCTAGTCCCTGCATGTAATATGTTAACCGACTAAAAGACATGTTTCTTCATCTCTCCTGTTACTGACGGTTGCATATTTTTAAAGACGATAATCATGTAGGTATAGACTATTCTTTGTTTTGTTTTGTTTGTTACAGGAAAACATACGGTACCTTCTTGTAATGAAACTATTAACTAAATGCTGATTTTTGTTTTGGACAAATGGAATAAAGTTTTTGCGCATAAAAATTAAAAGCAAAAATGGTCTATGAGTTTGGATTTTAAGTTGTCTACACTTGGCAAAAAAAAATGTCAAAGGATCTATGGAGTCGCTCTCAGAGGGCGATTTGGAACTATTGGAACGGAATGCACAACCCTCCTTCAGCTTTCGAGTGTCTCCCTAGTGATTTACGAGACACCGTTATTAAGGCTAGCGCTCAGGCAGAAGACATAGAGATGTACCCAGCGTAGCGTACTTTACTTTCTTGCTGTTAAACACTAAGGAAACACACTAGTGTTATTTAACAAAAGTTGTGGGATTTGCAGGCAAAAGAAGCAAACGAAACGAAACACAACAAGAATAGTTAAGTATACTGTAACACGCATCACATTACTACACTGAATTGAACATAATATGAGCAATCGTCGATCACTGTTAATCGAAATTAATTGAAATGTGTTTTCTCGTGATGTATTCTAGAGAACATTTGCGTTAAAAATGGTTGATACTTTTGTTGGCAAAATGGTTGAGAAAAGGTGGGAAAATAAAATAATTTTAATTTTAACACTTTTTTAACATATTTTCGTGTCGCCACTCGGATTAGTACTTTAACCTTTCAATCGAATGTATTACGATGGAGAGTTGTAATCTATACAATTAAGAAATTAGCTAATGCACATGAGAGAAGAATCGCGAAGAAGAAATTACTTACAGGAAGCATGAGTATGGTAAGTGGTTCAAACTTCATTCAACAATCAATTGGGGCTAATTGGTAACAGCGGGAAACGTCACAAATTTACGGATCACTAAATTGAAAATCCATCACCACACATTATCTATACAATTAGAATGGTCGTTCATTGAAGGGAAATATGCGTTTGCCAAACACCTTACTTTTCTTTACAACTTATACCTAAATAGACATAACTTTTTATATCATCGCGGTTGAATTACTTCTAAACATTTAATGTCCTTTTGTATAGTTATGTTTTGTTTGTCTGAGCTGTTCAGTAAAGTGTGATACTTCTGAAGTGTTTATCTAACTATAATAGCAATCACTTAAAACTGAATCTCTTTCTGTTGAATTTTCTTCCTGTTTGAAATAGACGGATTATGCTTCATAAAGATAACAGGAAGCATTTTCAGCACAATTTCAAAGATGATCCCACGTAAATTTAACTCTTCTGTTGTTTCAGTCATATCAGGAAAGATCAAATTAAACACGGACTTGACATTGAAATTATAGGTTTAGGTCAGAGGAAAATATTCTTTTGACAGATGAGAAGATGAAAAAAATCTAAGCATCCTGGTGAAATTTTCAAGCAATCCCTGCATACCGTTTTCGAGGGCAGGCATTTGAAATTGACACGTTTTGCACCCAAAGTCAACTTGAAGCAAACAGTTGTAATGTCAAACACGCTAAATTTCTTTGTTTTTTTATTAATATTTACATCCAATATCCTACTTCAAAATTGGAATACATCTCAATAAGTACACACTTCAGTCATTGACATATTGTTAACCTTCACTGACCCTTTGTGTAAAGTTGGAACTCAAAGGTCAAAACAATACAGTGAAAAATAAAGAAAAATCCAACTTTGTGCTGTCAATATGACATTACACCTGTTTACTACAAGTGTACTTGTCGTGCTACCTGTGATAATTTCAACTATCACTATAACGCTGTGCTTGGTCGACAATCAAGAACTTCCCCAATACCCATGGAAACATAATGTAAAGAAACATAAACGTAAAGGTAGCAATGAATAAAATACCAGTCAGCATATCAAACGTGTATCTACAAAGAGTGTTCGGGTCCATTATATGTTGGCTATTACCTGTGCCAACTGAAATTCCAGTACTGGTGCTTTTCATTGCTCATTAGAGTATAAGCCCATTGACTTGCAGTGATGCAAGTAATGTGATTGTATTCAGAACTCAGTGCTATCTAGGTTTGATCAATGACTTGCATCACAGCAGGTCGACTGTATACTTTGAAAAGTTAAAAACATCCCCGGTCAATGTTTCTATGTCGAACGAATTATTTGTACTAAAGTTCCGGCATACTCTGGGGCATCTACGTGATAGTTTAATTGCTTTAGTTTAGCCAACAATAACTGATGACTTTCAAATGAATTAAGTCCACCTACAATGTGTCAACTGAACTTTAGCCAACGCACCAAGGAGAGGAAATAACATTCACATATAAATGATGGCGCTAGTTTAATATACTACCCATTTTTTCAACGAAAATACTATAATTTCTCTCAAAAGCATCCGTACATCCAAAAACAGTAGAATAGCGCCTAATCAGGCCATTTATTCAATATACTGTAGCTGCATACATGCCAGTCGCAAAGTGTGTTTCGATCCTCTAACCATAGGCAACGATTCACGACCTATAGGACGATTCTGGTCGATTTGACCAACCCTCTTCGCATCCCCCGGGTTCCTTTTTGACATCAAAGGAGATTTGGATACGGGATCCTAGGCCTCAAATAGTACCATACCACCCACAACCGGAGCGTATAAATTCCAGTGTACCTCGATCCCTAGCACGATTTAAACCACCCATAGAGCAAGAGTCTTTCACCTGCTCCCTTATAGCACCGGCCACCACGTCAGCTGGTAAAAAGTATGCTTGGATTAATACATATATACTTTGGAGAGGAGTGCATAAACTAAATTCAGATGGACTCGATCCCAGAACACCAGGTTACCAGTCCACGGCTCTACCCACTGAACCATCTGACTAGGTACAGCTTCGTTAGTTAACATTATCTTGACGTTGGATAATGTTTTGTAATGATTTCCGCTACTTACAACACAACGAGGGCGAATGCTTAAATACACAAATGAGGGCGAATGCTTAAATACACAATAAGCTGGCAATAGTTCTTTATTAAATTGTAACACACAGGAGGAGAGAAATGCTTACTTTGCAAGATCTCATGTACAATGAGCTAACACTTCAATGATGTTGATGATTACGGAGCAAGGAGAAGAATAATGAAGCGATTTCGTTACACTACAATACTTTGGTTCACATTGCAACACACAAACAAGAGCATGGTAGTTGGAAGGTCTATGTACAATAGGCTTACGTTTTCATGCTACTGAGGACTTCGAACCAACTTGCTTACACTATAGCTCGAGAGGTTTTGCTGTGCAATGAGTAGCCAACTTACAAGCATACTTCAAGTTCATTTAGATCAAAACGGCTGTAGGAAATTCTACATTAGACGAACATTACCTTTTCACCAGTCGTTTCAAAGAAGGCAATGAAAAGGCTCTGTACGTTCAAAATACATGAAGTGACAATCCTGTTTAGAGACCTGAATCACTCAGTGATATTATGTGATGAAGTAATCGAACGTTTGAGAAAAAAAATGTCAGCTTTTCTTCTGGGGGAGGAACCTAAGATAGGAGATGACTTTACCAATCCCAGGGCAATTGTATTTATTTATAAGCACAATCTTGTGTCAGAACTATTTATATATACCTAAATTATAGTATCAATATGCCTCAGAATTCACCATTTTATTCGGTTGGGGGAGGACCTCAACACCCCCTATATGGGAGTTGGCTTCATCAAACCAGGGCAGCACCCTCTTTTTTATAAAATCATTGTTTCGCCTCTGGCCTTTACCTCTACCTGGCCCCTACCTAATTCAGTAGGGATTTGGATTCTCCCCCCCCCCCCTTTCCCCCGTCCTTGAATTCCTGTGCACGCCATTCCTACAACCCACACATTAAATATTATAGCAGAAGTATACTGTAACTCTTTATGAATTTACGTTACTGCTAGCAACACCCGGAAACAAATGATTGTATAATATTTATAGACTTGATTGTCTTGATACGTGTCATTGTGATTCGTACTTGAACACGTGTTTTGTGACTTTTTGTAAAGAATAGGCGGGATTAAAGTCCTAGGCGCAGAGGATTTTCCTATATACGTTATGCTTAGCACTTAGTTGAAGCACACTTCGTCTTCCCGTGAAACTCTGTGTTTGCAACATCTTTGTTAACTAGTTTTATTGTAGTGTTACGGGATATCTACAAACACCTTCCTCAATATTTGAGAATATGACTCATACTAGGAGTACCATACATCCGTCCTTCGGATGGGGACGTTAATCAAGGACCATTGGTGACAGGAACGCAGGAGAAAATTACACGCCTGTCTTGCAAAATCTTTCAGTGCTCATCAAGAAGGGATTTTATATAATGCGATCATCACATGAGTATTGCTTACAGGATGACTTAGTAGGTAGAATGTCAGTCTCGTTGTGTTGTAGTCCAAACAATGAAGGAAACACTTGAGTGTTAAAAGTGTTGCTATATAGCTATTCAGGGTTTCAAAATATTCACATTTTAAAATCTGTTAAAATCTTTTGAAATCGTCAAACTTCTCTGCTAACTTAATTAAGACGACGGCTGCTCAGTGCGTCCCTCAATTTTGATCTATTGTTTTTCTTTTCTTCTAATAAATCCGTGTATTTATATACGCTACATAGACCAGTCGTTTTAACTGATTAACCTCAGTTGTTACACGTGTTATATCTCAAGAATTAAAAGTGTTATGGAAGTACAAACTGGACTAATATTTTTAACTGTCTATAATAATAATAATCAAAAATCAATAATATATCCTTCCAATGAGTGAATTATTTAGATTTTATATGAATGTACCATGGACAAAACTCCTGGAGTGGCAATTAGGTTAGGGGTGGGAGGGGTGGGAGGGGTGGGAGGGGTGGGAGGGGTGGGAGGGGTGGGAGGGGTGGGAGGGTGGGAGGGGTTCAAATCGATGTTCTGTATAATCTATTCATTTAGTTTACAATATATTGTAAGTCTTATCATTCTATTCAATTGTTGTTGTTTATTTATGTTTTTATTTCAACTTTATTGTGAAAGGGTAACTCGGTTAGGCTGAACTTCGCTGAGGTCCTCTTAAATATAATTGTTTTTAGAAACATAAGTGTAAATGCAATTTAAAAGCTAACTGGTAATAAGATCATAAAAGAAACATTAATAGATAATTAAATGTAAAGAAATGAACTGTAAAGGAATAAAATGAGCCCGTGGTAAAATTTCGTACGTCATCACACACACTTAAAATGAATATAAAATAATTAAATAGATGAAAAAATGAGCCCATTGAAAAACATACCAAATATTAAAATTTTAGAATTAAACACAATAAGATCTTTAGAACATTTTCATGAAACAACATTATAAATATTAAATTCCTTCCACTAATCGTTTAAAAATCGCTTAACTTGTGTGCATTTCTGATATATGACGGCAACTCATTCTTTTGGGGAAGTAAATGAAAATCCTTCCTTGTGCGTTTCGGTCTTGCCTCCGCGCAAGGAGAGCCCTCTTGATGTCGCAGGCTTTAGAGCATAATCGTGCAAATAACATTTTTATCCATTTTTGCTACATTATTATTATAATTATATTGCATTTATTTCTTTGCTGTATTATTTAATGATATCAAGTTGTCTTTATTAAGTTTCTCCTGTATTGCTATATTTTGATTATCATTATTTTTCTGTTATCTCTTTTGTCTTTAGTATATAATAATATAAAATTGTCTGTATTCCATTTTTCTCTTTTATTGCTATATTTTCTAGATTGCTATATTGCTATATTTTCATTAAAATCATTTTCCATTTTTTTATGATTTTCTACTATTATTTTCTACTATTTACTTTTCATTATGTTGTACTTTATTTATTTCTTTGCTTTTTTTTATAATGATATAAAGTTGTCTTAACTCCCCTTTCTCCTGTAATGCCTTCTTTTTAATTCTTATTTCTTTCTTTTATTTCTTGGTTTTTGTATTTAATAGTGAAAAGTCGTCTTCAATATTGTACATTGCTTTATAATCATATCACGTCCATAGAGCAAATATTTTTTGTTTTGATTGCCTTAACTAAAGGAGAACTGTTTTCATACGCAATTAATACTTTTAAAATCAACATTAAAATCATGACTTCTTATTTATCAAAATAAGTGAAATTATTATAAGTGCAATTTGATAATAATCTCCTCACAACGGAGAATATTTTAAGCAAACGTGTCCAATTATTTTTCTCGTTTTTTTCCCTGTAATTTTGATCCCTTTATTTATTTGTGTGTCTTTTAGAATTGACACAACATACGACATTGTTAAATGTAACAAGCAAACGTGCATTGATATGAAAACAAAACTTATTTCCTTGTTTAATCAATGCAGTCAAAGTATTTACTCAGGCTTGATTTTTTTTTTTCATTTTCAATCTTTCTTCAATAATAAAACAAAACATGTGATCGCCAGTTTACCATTTCCCGATTCGTAAACACAATAGGATCCATTCCATTGAAGCAGTATGCAGCAATGTTTTTTTTTTTTAGTCAATTTTTGGATAGCATGCACCTTTTTGTTTCACTACACACCCACAAATAATGCAGTTCGTAAGCTTAAAAGGAAAGTCCACGTAAGCTTTTTTTTTTTTTTGGCATTGGTAAAAATTAGGAACAAACATATTCTGAGTATCCCGGTCAATGACCACGCAACTCAATGAGGCCATCAATGAACTTTTTATAAGAAGGTGTGATGTCATAGTTGAACGCGGACAACAAAATATTTCGTTTTGCCTTTCATCTTGGGTTGCATAACCTTCTAACTTTACGAACGGAGATGTGAATGTAACAATATTCTAATGTGTGTAATGTATCCATCCTGACATTTTTCCCAATTTTGAAAATAAAAAATAAATATGGAGAAAAACATGAAAGAAGTTTTCTGAGTGTATCTGTGACATAATGACATTATGACAAAAGTCCAAGTATACAAACCGTATAATATTGTTAATTAGAAGACGGTATGCAAATTGGAATTGAATAAATAAAACAATACTGTACTATACTATATGTTCATGTGGTCTATCCTTTTAATGTGAATAATACATGTTCTTGGCCAATAATTAAGAAAATGTCTTTTATATATGATATTAGCTAGTCTATCCTTTTAATGTGAATAATACATGTTCTTGGCCAATAATTAAGAAAATGTCTTTTATATATGATATTAGCTAGTCTATCCTTTTAATGTGAATCATACATGTTCTTGGCCAATAATTAAGAAAATGTCTTTTATATATGATATTAGCTAGTCTATCCTTTTAATGTGAATAATACATGTTCTTGGCCAATAATTAAGTAAATGTCTTTTATATATGATATTAGCTAGTCTATCCTTTTAATGTGAATAATACATGTTCTTGGCCAATAATTAAGAAAATGTCTTTTATATATGATATTAGCCAGTCTATCCTTTTAATGTGAATAATACATGTTCTTGGCCAATAATTAAGAAAATGTCTTTTATATATGATATTAGCCAGTCTATCCTTTTAATGTGAATAATACATGTTCTTGGCCAATAATTAAGAAAATGTCTTTTATATATGATATTAGCTAGTCTATCCTTTTAATGTGAATAATACATGTTCTTGGCCAATAATTAAGAAAATGTCTTTTATATATGATATTAGCTAGTCTATCCTTTTAATGTGAATAATACATGTTCTTGGCCAATAATTAAGAAAATGTCTTTTATATATGATATTAGCTAGTCTATCCTTTTAATGTGAATCATACATGTTCTTGGCCAATAATTAAGAAAATGTCGTTTATATATGATATTAGCCAGTCTATCCTTTTAATGTGAATAATACATGTTCTTGGCCAATAATTAAGAAAATGTCTTTTATATATGATATTAGCTAGTCTATCCTTTTAATGTGAATAATACATGTTCTTGGCCAATAATTAAGAAAATGTCTTTTATATATGATATTAGCCAGTCTATCCTTTTAATGTGAATAATACATGTTCTTGGCCAATAATTAAGAAAATGTCTTTTATATATGATATTAGCTAGTCTATCATTTTAATGTGAATAATACATGTTCTTGGCCAATAATTAAGAAAATGTCTTTTATATATGATATTAGCTAGTCTATCCTTTTAATGTGAATAATACATGTTCTTGGCCAATAATTAAGAAAATGTCTTTTATATATGATATTAGTTAGTCTATCCTTTTAATGTGAATCATACATGTTCTTGGCCAATAATTAAGAAAATGTCTTTTATATATGATATTAGCCAGTCTATCCTTTTAATGTGAATAATACATGTTCTTGGCAAATAATTAAGAAAATGTCTTTTATATATGATATTAGCTAGTCTATCCTTTTAATGTGAATAATACATGGTCTTGGCCAATAATTAAGAAAATGTCTTTTATATATGATATTAGCTAGTCTATCCTTTTAATGTGAATAATACATGTTCTTGACCAAAAATTAAGAAAATGTCTTTTATATATGATATTAGCTAAGACCATAAAGAATGTGTTAACGACAAACTTTTTAAAAACAAACGTATTAACCGACTACCTGCTACATTAACCCTCCTGTATTGTTCAACTTGAACCTTACTTTGAACAAAGCTCCATATGTTTATTCAGGGAGGGATTTGGTCTACAGACATACACGCATCCAGGTATGCAGACAAACTGGCATACAGACACACCGGCATACAGACATACGTACTCAAAACGGGTGCGTCGCTTGGGCGCCGAGCTACTCTTGTTCCTGAACACAGGGATGTGCCCACGCTGGGCGGCACTGTGCGGCCCCGCCCAGTACGAAAAATTACCGCCCAGCACTGTCTTAAAAATCGTGAATCCCGCCCAGCACTATTTTCATCTGAAATCTCGACATTCCCAACAATATATTCAACATAAATTGGGCCTAGCCTATGCCAAAATCATACAGACTAATAATGCATCACGTATGCGAGCAACATTACTTACGGCTCTCAATCGGTCCCTTGTAAAATCTCTTTGAAACAATATATTTTAATATATTTCACTAAAAAAAAATTATAAAATGTAAATTGTTAGCAAAACTATATAGTACTTGTGTATGTGCTTAAAAGCTACACAAGTGCCAGCATTTGGCATCTGAGCACCTTCAAAAATCAGTGTAACCGGCACTCGGGAAATCCTGGGCACATCCCTGCGAACAGTTCTAATTTTCCGAGGTGTCAAAATCGCCAATCGTTGCACAAGGTCTATTCGGTGGGCAGGGATCCCCCAGGCTTTCTACTGTACGCAGACTAATTTATATGAAGATGAAGAGATTTGGAAATGTGCCCAATCAAATAAACTCACAAGTTTCAAAACATTACAATAATTGCAAAATTCCTAGTTCGACTAAACAGCCCAGTCTTAACTATAATGAACAAATGTCCCTGGGATGGCGAATTGCCAAAGCTGAGCTAAGGAAGCGAGCAAGTACCATCAAACCAAAAACTACTTGATCAATTATAAGGAGATTTGTCGTTTTGAATATTTCTCTTCTCGTCACAAATCAATGGAATGCTCGATTTCTTATTTTTTATTTCCATTTTTAAAATTTGTAAATGATCTAGGTCCTCGATAAGAACATGACTTTGCAACATACTTTATGATCCGATCTCTGTTTTTAACATTTTTCTCAAAAGCCTGAAAAGTTAGTTTCTTAGCTTTTCTATCTATGCGGAGATCTGGGGACGGATGAATGGCGCCACATTCACAATGATGAATTATTTGCAGCTATTTTTTTTCAAATCTTTCTGTAAACTTACTCAATACCTGCAATGGATTTGACACTAATGAAACAATTTACATTTAAGGTAAATATTTTTTTCAGAACTCTTCCGCTGACCGAATGTAAAAAATTCCCCCGACTTAACAATTTTCTTCCTCACTGACGAACGGGGTGACGGACACTCCCGCTGACTTCACCTCCCCCCCCCCTCTTGCCCCCGCCAGTAATGACCAGTGGCTAGTTGTTGTTCTTTTAGTGAATAATAACACAATGTGTGTGTCACTGGCGGAGAAACAGGGGGGTTGGGGGGGTTTTAACCCCCCCCCACTTTTTGAAGAGGGGGGGTTGGCCCACACAATCAACCCCCCCTAGTTTTTGCCAGTAATGTTCTGTTAAAGCCTATGTTATGTGCTCCAAATGGCATAATAAATCAAATTATTAAATTTGAAATTGTTAAAGTCATTTCAACCTTTTACCTGGTAGGCTACATCAACAATTAATGACCGAAAACCGAGTTAGAATTGACCCACACATTATTTCTAGCCCCTTTGCCCCACCTTGCGCATTGGAACTTGTAGCTCATAGCGCTAACTTCACCCCACAACAGACATACACAAAATAACGTTTTGTTGCTGTTGAATAGCTTTGGAACTGTATACACTTGCCAACTTCAACGAGGTGAAGGAAGGAAAAGAAAAAGAAGAAAGAGAAAAGGAGAAAAGGATGGAGTAGAAAATACGGCAAGAAAACGGGAAGAGAAAGAGGAACAGTGACAAAATTATTCGAATTTGTAAAGCAAACAGCAGATATCACATCATATCAGTGAGCATGAAAATGGCGTTCCACGATAAACAGCCTCCAAACCATGGGCGCAGATCCTGGTGAGGACAGCGGGACGCGTCCCCACCAACTTTTTCAGTAGTGGGGACATGATATACCGTGTCCCCACCAATTTGTCTTGACCAATAGCTGCATTTCAAGTTCCCCTGTATTGAACTTTGGCGCAGTTTGATCCAGCATTGTGCAAATGACATGCAGCAGTTCTCATTTTATTGTATTTTATCCACAGTTGTTAAATATAGGACGGAAATCGCATTTGCGGCAGTCTATATTTGTTTTCTGGGAGAGGACCCCAGACCCATCGTATATACAAAAGTCTACTTGGATTATTTGTCCCCTGATTTTCTTTCTGCAGACGCCCATGTATTTCTCCAAACTAAATTTCTAAGCCATGAGATCTAACACTTAAGGAGGTTTAGGAGCATCATTAGGTCTGGGAAGTGTTATTTCCGGCGATCTGGGAGGTATATTTGCCCAAAAAAATCGTACGCTACGCGCGAACCCATGGTTGAGCTCCGCTTAGATAGTGTCATAGAACAGACACGCGTCCCCACCATTATCCAAGACTGATCTGCGCCCATGCTCAAAACTGTCGATGTGTGTAGTGTTCGGTTTCGGAAATATCTGGTATATTTTTATTTCCTTCAACGAAATTTTTTAGTAGCCGTCTGAATTTTTGAAAATTCCCTAACCAACATTCTTCATCATACTTCATCATACTCGTGCAATTTTGACCCGTCTGTTAGGGTTTGAAGGAAGTTTTTCTATATCGGTTGTCCATAGATGATATTTTGTGCAACATTATGGGTATGTTTTGAAGTGAATTTATTCACGAGAATTGTGAATTTTCAAATTCTGAACAGTGGGGCTGACGGATATTGTGGGCCGCGATGAAGAATCACCTACAAAAGCAATGATCCACAGGATATGTGATGAAGTCGAACATGATGTGTGACTGGTGACAATCTTCAAAAAGGTTATAGATGAGAAAAAAAGTATTTGGAAAAAACTTGGTTCTCAGGCAAAAGTGTACATATGGTCGGTCAGTTTCAAGCCCGAGAAGTGCCATTTCCGGTGATCTGGGGGTACCAAAACCAGAAATGTGCTTGTACGCTGCGCGCCAACCTATGGTGGCGCTCCGCTTAGATAGTAATACGCGTCCCCCGGGTTAGAGAATCCTGCATACGCCCCTGGTTAAATGCAGCTTTTCAAGGTCTGGGCAGTGCCATTTACTGCAATCTGGGAGGCAATATTTGCCAACAAATTCTTGTGCACTTCGCGCCAACTTATGGTGGCGCTCCACTTAGATAGTGAGCCAGCAGTTATGACTTTTTATTTCATCAATGGCCTGCAACCCCCCCCCCCCCACTTCTGACAAGAAATCTCCGCCACTGGTGTGTGTGTCCTAATTTGGTATAGTTAACATGTAGCTGAAGCAATGTTATGTTTGATAAAAATATCATGAACTTTAACAATCCAACGAGACATGCGGCTTTAATGTGTGGCTATATCTACGGAAACTTGAAAGTGCCACTAAAATGTTTAAGCTGTACGGAATTTACTATTGGTAAATGAAAGTTTTCTATTACAAATTTAATTTCTTTCGAAGAAGGATCAAGACATTTGCGGATGAAAAGTTTATTTTCTAATTTATTTTCTTAAAGTTTTAGGCAGTATACTTCTTATTTATTATTATTATTGTTATTATTTTGCATCCTTCAGACACTTGAATCGTTAAAATCGATCTATCAATGTTTATATATTTTATTTCTTTTTTGTACTTTCACTTCACACTAGCAATTGCTGAACTAAGCTAAAAGATTATTTATATTGGTAAAAGGTGTATCCATTACGGAAATACAGAGAAGAATCATTCGGTAACATCTGTATGTAAGTGTTTTTACAGAAAAAAACCACATACAAACAAAATAATCTTAATTTTAATTACAACGCCTCAATGATGAAACTTTAAAACTAATTTATATTTAACTGAGGGTCCTGTTACAAATTCTGACCATTCCCTCTTTGAGGTTCCTCGCTTGAAGACTTTCAACCATTATTGCTGGGGTTTTTTTTTTGGATTAAGGCGTAATCTGCAACTTGAAGATGGAGAAATTTTGTATGATACTCTTGTTCCTCAATTTATTCATAATCTCGGCATTTTGCTGTCTAATGTCCGGAAGTGGTGGTAAGTGCACAAAATATATTCCATTCTTCTTGACCACAGCAGAAATATCGATGCTTTCAAATATCACTTTCAAATTTCATATTTTTAAATAATATTCTCTTTTTTGGAATTAAGACTAGGGTGCTTAAATTTTCTGGCGTTAAGTTTATATATATATATATATATATATATATATATATATATATATCCCCTTCCTCCTTCGTCGCCTTCCCTACAACGTCCCACCCCATTGAAATATTCGTTTCCTCTGGAATCTTCAAAGCGCTCTCATAGGTACGTATATTGTCGCGTACAAGTTTTTTTTTGTTGAAATATCACGTGTCTGCAATAACCTAATACTTTGATGTAAGACAAATGTTTATATTTCATGCTAAAGTAGTTTTAATTTAATTATATATTTATTTTATAGTCTCATTGTGCATCAGATGCACCATATAATACTCTACGAATTGAATAAATGCATTGCGTGAGACATTGGTCACAGTTATGCTTCGACAAATTAAAAGTTGCATTGAATACTTTTTGCAAAGTTGTTTAACATTCCACTTTTCAGAAATTTCAGTCTCCTTTTGTATATCTCTATTATTCCGACTTCTTCAAAATTCTTCAACTTATATAAAAATGAAATTAAGAATTAAGCTTGCATGAAGAGTTATCACTTCCATAGATATGCTTCTAAATGCAGTTTCAAACTTTTACAATACTGGGTGTGCACATCAATATATTGATCCATTATTAAACACATTTTTGCTGAGTGTTGCAAGAAAAATCTCACTTACGTCCAAATTAATTTAGACCAGTTGTGTTATCAAGTTTATAAAGGAATGTTCATGACATTTACCGCTGCTGCAGTAAAACTTGACAATGCTTTTATAAATCTTCAAACTTTGCACCTTATCAATAAAATGCAAACAGACCCAATTACCGCAAGCAACTGATTATTGAATGTTTAAACATGTGCTGTGGCCGAGTGGATAAATGCGGTGGAATTTGAAGCAATGAGGCTAATCAATCGGGAGGTTCGGGGTTCGATTCCCCGGCCGGGTCATAGTAAGGTGGGGTTTTCATCCAAGAGCAATCTACGGTTTTCGAATCTGTTATGCCTTTCTAAAATTGAAAAGATTCCAAATTTGAGTTAAAGGGTTCTTCGGAAGCCACCCGACGTGTAAGTTGTAATCAATTGTTATCGCGTCGTAAAAATAACTGCTGCTGCTGATTATTATTATAAGAGCAATTTCGTGACTGTTCTTATATGACAGATAGGAAACCAGTTTGAAAGTAGCGACAAATACATTGCCGAGCTGATTTCTTACAGCCCAGAGTGTAAAAATTTTGCCTATACCCAAACTGCCATTTCTGCAACTTCAAGGGGGGAAAACACCACGAGTGCTCGGAAGTGTTTGAGCCCACGATGTCCAAGAATAATAAATTCCAACAATAAAAACAGCTAATATGTCAAATATTTGTTTCCTTTACATATTAATAATGTCAACCATAGGAAGAAAAACACCGTTAAAATAACGCATATTTCCACAAATGTACCTTTTATTTGTATTTTTCTAGCAACCTGAATTGTTTCATATAAGTTGCCGTTGTTCACAGTTGCAGTTGTTTACTACATATTGAATAAGCCCCCACAAGGGATTCGAGGGCTTGGGCGGGCCCGCGGACAATGATGTCACTCTGCATTTTGCCCCGGGTCCCAGGACTGTAGCCCCACTGACCTCTGGCCTGCCGAGCCATATAACATTTTCCGCAGTTCTGTAAATTATATAGGTATATGAACCTCTTAATCACATTGAGTTACCTATGTGGAGACAACACATTTAGCTGCTCTATATTAAGGAGTTATGAACCGTTCAGTCCAGTGCAGATATTTAATGTAATTGTTTTAATGGTCGAGATTTCCGCCTCATTCCTTTGTAAATCTGTGTAATTTTGTTGGTGTCAAGAAATAGGTTTGTTTCTAGTAATCCTAGTTCCCTTTCCTTCGGTTCAGTATTGCACCATCAAATTGTGACAACGCAGCTACACACCTAAAAAAGGAAATGTATCTACAGCATTGCAGGATTGTGGTATCCCAAGGGTGTTGAACTTGATACGCAGCGAAAGTGGTGTGGGTGTGCAGCGACACGCAGTGTCACGCAGTGGCGGGCAGCGACACAGCGGTAGTGTTATACAGTGACAGATGTATCGATATGTAGCGGCAGTTGTACTGTACACATATATATATATACTACGCAACAGTGGTAAACTGATGTGCATAGTAAGCGATATTCGTAAGAAGCGACAGCTGTGTTGCTATACCGGTAATTCACCATATTTCTTTTCTTTCCGTGAAGGATGTTTCACTTCAGGCTTGTCTTTTGGAGGGAGAATGTCGTTCCCAACCCAAGCTGCTGACCTATTTAACACCGACTCATCTCCTTGGATGCGGAAGAAAGTATTCATCCTCCAAATACCACGATTTCTCCGCAAAGGCAAAAATATTCAATCGATGTTTGGACCATCTGGAACCGTGCGATTTTGGAAGAAAGAATCTACCACTTGTCCCAGACCTACCGCAGACGATACAGACACCTGCCCAATCGCTGACAGGTCTTCAAGACCATGTCTGGATAAAAGTGTTCCGTGTAACGTGGGTGAGTTACCTTCTATCAGACCCTTCCATGTCTTCCTTTTAAAGGAGACACAAACCCAACCATCATCACTGAAATTTGTGCAGCCCTGGATTAACCATCAAGCAAAGTACGGGCATCAAGGGAAGGGGGCACTACATGGTATTCCATATAGGTCTTATGCCCTTAATTCTTTCACTGCCTTAGTCCAATCCGAGACAGAAATACGGAGGTAACGACGAAATACATTTAGGTGTAAATTGAACTAATTTGCTTCTATAAATTCATGTCAGTATTCACTTTCTTCACTCATGAATCCTAATGTCTTGTCAGTTAAGCATGGAGGGGCCGAGGTGGCACCATTGTTGAGGTGTGCTTATTGCATCAGTATGTGATAAAGATAATGGTGATAAACAAGTTTCGCAAAATTATATTTATAAATAATCACAGGTTTAATGTTCCTTCACGTACAAGGCTGAAAACTTGAACATACTAAATATGTCATCAATCTTTCATGTTTTTCTTTATTCTTTATATGTTTTTCACCTGGTTTGTATTTGAGTAATGTTTCTAACATACTGAAGGGTCCAAACTGGTACGATAACTTCCGTTGTTGAACATATGAAAGGAAGGACAAAAAGAAAGTGAACCCTTTTAGATCCTCATTACACTATAAGATATGACAAAGTTATAGACGCGACATTTACGCGACATTTACGCAACATTTACGCAACATTTACGCGACATTTACGCGCCATTTACACGTCGAGCATATTTTCCTTAACGATGCAAGATATTTTTGGCTGTTTTGGGGGGATTATTGTTCATCAGAAAGTTTTTTTTTCAGAAGATAGTTGATTCGTATCTCCTTTTAGTTTTTATGATAGGTAAAGGAGGCATAACCATGTTCTGATGTGTGAAAATTGATTTTTATTTCTACCCTTATTTGTTTGTTAATTCAACAGCCAGATTCAAATTTTCGTTTCAATTCATTTAATATTTATCAAATCAAGTGGTACAGTACAAATATTATGGTAAGAAAATAGAGTTTATTAATAGAATTGATGTGATAGTATCATAGAAAACGAAACATGTATGAGAATAAAGAAACGAAACTTTGTCAAATAGATGAAAGTTAACCAAAAGAGGAAGTTTCAGAGACACTTATGCAAGTTCCCTGTTATATAAAGAAAACTATAAAAGGAAAAAAGGGTGTAGGCTAGGGTAAGCAACAACAGAAGAAGGAAACAACAATATCAAAGGAAAGACACAACTTGAAACAAAGAAGCATAGACATGGCTGTGATTAGTTCTTGTTATTCTGTTCGAGTTTGTTGGTAACATTTTTTTCAAAAGTATTACAAACACTGAAATTCTACCAAAATGTTTCTAACGATATTTTTTGTGAACACAAAGTGGAGGGGAGTTAGAGCGGGGATTGTCATGTTCTGAGATGTGAAAATCGAATCTTAATTTTACGTGGTTTACGTTATTGCTTGATATAGTTCAATATTAGACAGATTAAACGCGGTACGTTCGTACATACGACGGTAATCGTGTTCAAGTTAAAGTTCAGTAAAGTAGAAACACCAGCAACATCAACTGAGGAACTTTTTCATTTGTGTTAGCAAGTTTTCCTTTATTCGGAAAGTATTACACATTAAATGACTACCAAAAATATTATTTATGTTATGTTTGTGAATACAAAATATATTTATTGGCCAAACAAGCGTGAACGAGGGTCAAAATGAACTTCAAGTGAAATACAAAAGACAAATACCGCATGGGAACAAGTAACATCTTCACCAAATATATGAAACTGATCGGTTCTTCAAGTTTTACACATCAGCTCGAGTATTTTTTTTTTTGGCACCTGATATTATTATATCCCTTTTTGAACCCATTAATCAACTCGCCCTTTGCCCTCATGAATTGTCAAAGGCAGCATAGAAAAAAATATATATCTCTTGTAGTAAGTAAAAAGATTTAAACACATTTAAAAGAAAATGAAACATTAATTTCTTCGCAACAGATTTGGGAGATAAGAAATTGTTGATTTCCATTGATACTACACCGTTACGTGTTACTATCGAGCTACTGATACGACCCGATGCTACAGTCGGGGATAATCCGGTAACCGGTTACAAGATTGAGTGCCGAAAATTGAATTCTAACAATTGGAGTACAAAGGAATATTCCGATACCCAACCGAAAGACATCACTGATCTTGTGGAAGAGGGTTTCACTTATGAGATTAAAACCAGTCTCAAATATGGTGATTCGTACAGCGAACCTGAAGCATCTGAAACATTCACAATTCCATGTAGAGGTAAAGTTGACAAAGAATATACCGCTTTTTTTCATATTGTGATACTAAATTTATTAAGATAAAATATCATAGTTATTTTTTTGTAATAATCTTAATTATATTAGACGATTTATACATACATGTACTTTATAACTTTTTTTTCAACTATAAGCCCTCTATCCTCTCAGAACGAAACCATGCATGGTTCCTGATTAAAAGGATAGTCCGGTGACACACAATGTACCGGTAAAACTTAATTTGGATGGATGGATGGATGGATGGATGGATGGATGGATGGATGGATGGATGGATGGATGGATGGATGGATGGATGGATGGATGGATGGATGGATGGATGGATGGATGGATGGATGGATGGATGGATGGATGGATGGATGGATGGATGGATGGATGGATGGATGGATGGATGGATGGATGGATGGATGGATGGATGGATGGATGGATGGATGGATGGATGGATGGATGGATGGATGGATGGATGGATGGATGGATGGATGGATGGATGGATGGATGGATGGATGGATGGATGGATGGATGGATGGATGGATGGATGGATGGATGGATGGATGGATGGATGGATGGATGGATGGATGGATGGATGGATGGATGGATGGATGGATGGATGGATGGATGGATGGATGGATGGATGGATGGATGGATGGATGGATGGATGGATGGATGGATGGATGGATGGATGGATGGATGGATGGATGGATGGATGGATGGATGGATGGATGGATGGATGGATGGATGGATGGATGGATGGATGGATGGATGGATGGATGGATGGATGGATGGATGGATGGATGGATGGATGGATGGATGGATGGATGGATGGATGGATGGATGGATGGATGGATGGATGGATGGATGGATGGATGGATGGATGGATGGATGGATGGATGGATGGATGGATGGATGGATGGATGGATGGATGGATGGATGGATGGATGGATGGATGGATGGATGGATGGATGGATGGATGGATGGATGGATGGATGGATGGATGGATATATGATATAAAAATATCAATAATAATGATTCTACCACTTTTCGTTCGACAGATCTCGTCATGACATTAGAGTTATCTAGTGCCTCACGAATCCCTGGATCATCAAGCGTGACCATTAACTGGATGCACGGAGATTTGACCGATCTTTGCGGTGTCGTTAGCCAAACCATTTCTGTGAGGCAATTGGATCGGGACAATTGTCTTGATACTAACGCGGATCCTATCGGTATAACTCCTGACCTGGGAAGCCATGAGCACATCCTAGAGGGAATATGGGCCAACTCTGAATACAATGTCAGTTTAACTTTTGTCACGAAGATGAACACTTACAATGTGCACAAGACGATTCGTACCGTCGAAACAGGTAGGTTCCTTTATCTCGGACCCTCGGCGCGGCGTATTGCATATAGAGTTTATCAAGAGATTATTACGTAATACTTACAGCTATGTTACATTAAGACATGGAACAATACTCAGAACGGCTCCAAAGATTACACGTCTACTAAAGAACTTACAACCGATATTCAAAAAAATATATACTTCTGTTATGCAATATAATTATTATTATATAACACACGTAACAACTCTCATGATATATGTAGTACCGATGTAACAAAGTTTCACCTGATGCCATAACTTGCATATAGTCTCCATTTCGGGTGAATACATTTTGATTCCGAACACGTTGATGGTCATTGGGGAATTCCATATATAGGATGTCCCGTTTTGGTATTTGTCGCAAGTTTGAGCACGGAAATGATCATGTATAAGCGCAGCTCTTTCTAGGCAGCATGGTCGTTCGATTCAATAAAGTAACGACAATAGTCTTTATTACAATCATAGAAACTGAGCATACATGTGAAACAGACCAACATCAATAACAAAACGCAATATAAGGCAAGCGTCCAATTGGGCCTGGTTTCGCAAAACGCAACAGGCCTAGTAAACACATTTTAAGGTTTTACTGTTCAATATGTACAATAGGCCGACGTCATTCTCCTCCGTGATCTATCAGCGTTAATTGTCTCAGTGGGATCAGAGGCGCGAGCTGATTAATAACTTGTTTTCCAATTTGTTGTTGTTTTTTTCAAAATGTCTAGCTCAATAAAATTAAAAAAAAGAGGTAAGGTTGTACACAAACAGAAAACTGGAATACGACTGGTAGGGGAGAAAAGATGGAAATAATTGCATCATGTTTTTCATAAGGAAAAATTGTCTCAATGGGGATGGGGTACACCCCTCCCCCACCCCGGATGACGATCCTCCTGTGTTGATGTGCCACCCCTATAATTCGGATACTCTGACTACGTGCCATAGTCCAGTAAAGTTACCTGTACTGATATCACCTGATATCTGTACTCGTATTCATGCTCTTGGCGGCATTTTGAACAGTAGTATAGAAAATAGTTCACAATTACGAACTGGTACTCAGTGTACTCGTACAAAGGACGGTACTCGGTACTAATGCTGTTGTACTCGTATAGTATCTACTACAAGTCTCTCCTGCATGCAGTACGAGACAGTTGTTATGCCATATATAGCATACATATTAGCAAATTTGAAAATACAAAAATGAAAATGAACTGATGTATCTTTCTTTGCACTTTTGTTCTTTCCATCGTCATTCCAGCCCCTACCGAACCAATATCTGGGCTTGTGGTTAAGTCACACACAGATGGATTGTTAGTAGTATATTGGAAAGATCCATCGTGCGGTCATCGAAACGGTGCAATCAAATCATACGACATTGAAATGACACGTAATGGTGGTCGCCCTGCAGTCCACAACACTCATAGCAGTATGACGATTTATGGCCGCTTCAGAATGGGACATTCGTTTAGGGTCAGAGTGAGAGCTGTAACCTTAGCAGGGCCAGGACCGTACAGTGAGAAATATGACGGCATATTTGGAGAACCGACTGACAACTAAGTTTGGGTCTTATACATCCTAACAAAATGTAATATCACCTAACTTTGAACCTATCGGTAGCGTAGCCATGAAATTACAAAACACAGTTTACATCTTGGCTTGGGAAAGAAAAGGAAATTCAAAATGCCTGTACAAGTTTGCAGTTAAGGTTCACGTAAGAGCAGAGGCAAGCCAGTTGGAACTCATTCACATTCATGACAGAATGCAACTTGAAATTGCGCCTTCCATTTAAAACAGAGCATTGAATCGAATTCCGCAATTTTCCGCATTTAGTTTTAGTATATTATTTCTAAATTTTTCTGAATTTTTTAATTACAGTTTCATGAACATGCACAAACAGCTTCGTGTTTTACTATTTCCACTGATTCTGATCCCATGAACACCTTCTGTATGGTGTTTGTCTCTGGATGTGTTGGAAGGGGGCAACGGTGCCTTACACACACAACGCTTGTAAGTCCCATAGAAACTCATGCTTACCTTATGTTTGTTTGTATTTGTATGTACTTAAGATCCTCCTGCAAGCAGGAACTCGCGAAGAAGCCTCATTGGTTTATCAAAGCCGCAAGCTGACCGAAGTCAGTCCCTTAGATTCATATTTAACGTCCATGATTATGAATTGTCAATTTTCAACAACTCTGTTATTGGACGACATACATTAATCTTGGAGTGACTCGAACCGGGGACCTTATGATTGGAAGGTACCGCTGTTAACCACTTAGCTAACACTCCTATAACCGTTATGTATATGTTATAACTGTGTACTGGTTACAATTTGCTATTGCGTCTTCAGATGGGTCTATTCTGTTCCTGCCCATTTCCAGTTAAACACTTCCGTCCTACCCTGCCTTCGATTATGCAGGATAGGGGCTCTAATGGGTTTGAGTGGGTCAGTCATTATGGGAGATCCAATGGACTAACAGTTTGCGGGTGACTGTCATAAGCGATCAAGTATTACGATTGTCGACAGTGCCGTACAAAACATATATATATATATATATATATATATATATATATATATATATATATATATATATATATATATATATATATATATATATATATATATATATATATATATATATTATATATATATATATATATATATATATATATATATATATATATATATATATATATATATATATATATATATATATATATATAACATATATCTGTCAAGTAAAGGGGTCTGTCCTTCCCTGCATGGCTTCGTCAAGTTATAAAAAGAGCTCATTCCCTATGTATAATTATATCTTTTAGTCAAGTAACGAGGGTCTTGTATCCCACAAATTTCATGTATTGGTTTGTTTAATTTGCACACCTTATGCCGAAATCCATGGTTTGTGGTGTGATTTTGGTAAACTATAAAGGAACAGATTCTGTTTTAAATTACCATGCTCCTTCCCTTCACTTGTCGAAATAGCGATATACTGCAACAAGTTATAACAAATTCATGACAGAATGCGATATTGAATGGCGACTTCCATTTAAAACATATACCATTGAATTGAACAGTTCAATTTTCCGTATTTAGAATTAATATCATTTTCTCCTTATCGCTAATAGGAATTTCAGTTCACGTAATCTACGAAATAATCTATTGAACTAAACAAAACTTACAAAAACCTTTTTGCCCTATATAACATTATCTTTACACTCAGTACCTAATTCAACTTTCCATACGAATCCAACTCCTTTACTATTTAACTTCGACCTCGTGCGAACAACATATAGTCTAAAAGACTTTGCAAACAGCTATACTTTAGCATAGTATTTCATATGTAAATCGGCCACTCATATATGTAGGTCTACGTTTGTAATGAATGTGTTGCCTATAGACCTATAGGTGTATATGTAACAGTCACATATATATTTTAAGCGGAAAGTCTGACTTGATTCGATAAAATTGACACAACAAACTCATGATATGTGTCGTTACAGCAGTGGCGTAGGAAGGTATTTTTGAGTGGGGGGGGGGGGCTGAAGACAAATGGCCGGCCTGGGGGAGGGGTCTAAGGGGAGGGGGTGCCCCCTCTGGAATTTTTTGCATTTCCAGGTGGCCTCAGATGCAATTTGGTGCAATATAGCACACTTCAAACCCACTATATTTTGTAAACTTAATTTTGTATTTTCACCTGGCCTTAGATGCAATTTGGTGTTCCAAATGAGATTTTTTTTTCTCATTTGGAAATGAAAAAGGGGTTTTCTGACTTGCGAACCGGGGGGGGCGGAATGATACTTCCGCCCCTCCACATTTTTCACTGGGGGGCTGGCGCCCCCCCCCCCCCAGCCCCCCCCCCCCCGGTTCCTACGCCCTTACGTGACAGTATACATAGCGAATTGATAATGTGTGCATGCCAGTGTAACAGCAATTAAGCAAACTGTAACAACTTAGACTAACAGCATATGTTCTGACAATATAAATATCATATTAACAACGTAGATTATGGCACTAATACAACAAAATTAACAACTCATATTATGAGACACATATATAACCATTTAACATCATATATGTTGTGACACTAAGACAAATTAAACTATAAAACAGCATATGCTATGATACTATTACAACAAATTAACAGCATATATGTTGTGATGTACTAATTCTAGAAGAATATGTTATGACAAATTGATAACGTATGTTGTGACACCTCTGCAACAAAAGAATAACAATACATTCTGATAAAATATACAACAAATTGTAAACCAACATATGTTTTGACACTATTGCAACAAACTATACAACAATATATATATATAACATTAAGGGTAACAAAGTAAGAACATATGTTATGCTCGTAACTTGTAGTAGACCTAATGCAGGCTTTACGTAGACGTTATATGTACAAAGTATGACCAGCTGGTTCGCTACGCAATCCACCACCGACTCCAGTAATAGTACAACGAACCCACGATGGCATTCTTGCAAATATTTGTTGGAAACTCTCTAAAATAAACAGTTTTACATAAATACATCGTTAAAACCGCTGTCTTCAGTTGGTTAAACATATTATCAACCAACAAATGCAAACACACAAAACGTACTTTAACACAGATGGAGGACACTAATTTCAATCAAGTTTACGGCGTTGTTTTGATAATTAAAAGTTTGCCCTTTTTAAAATTAAAAAAAAACTGCCGTTGTTATCTGCCGTTGTTATAACTTTCTCAGAACGACTGTTTTGTTGAGACTACTAAATACGCATTTCACCTATAAGGTTAAGGTGTTGGGCTTTGGATAGAGTTGAATACTGACAGGTAGTGGAAACGTGAATACTTGCAAGTAAGTTTTTTTTTTTAATTCTTATCTTTCCTTGAATTTGTTCGCCTGGAGTAAGCACAATGATTATTTACATGTATGTTATTAATTTCAACTTACATAGGTCTAACATTAAAATTGCATTAGATAGACATACAGGCCTATAGTCTCATTGGCAAACGCTAAGGGAATGAGAAGTGGCGAAGTTCAAGCCCGGAGACCAAGGGACCCGAAACTATAAAGAAAAAATAGGCATTCTGTCTGTTTAAACATTGTGTATTCTCTTTGATGTTTACGGACTTGAGTTGACTTCCTCCGGGAGGGTTGTTAGCAAACAACAGATCATTAGCGGACTTCGTTTATGATTAATTCTAATTTTCAAGAGGTTAAACTTGAATGATTGGCTTACACTAGATTAAGTATACTATCCTCACACAGAAAAGGGGGCTCATGGTAAGAAAACACATGGCGCCCCGTGATTGGTTACTCGTTTTGCTCGCTTATGGATATATGTCATACTCGGCTTGGTCCGAGAATAATCGTATTACGGGAACCCATAGTGTAATTCACATACAAAACACAAGGCCAAGGTTGTTAATGCCATCAAATACAGGTTACATTTTTCACAATTTCTTGGTTTTTACATAAATGTTTGATCAGGGATTAACTGACTGTATTAAATTTGAAATATGAAACGCTATGATTTGCGGTTTGTTCCTCAAATCAGATGTCCCGCTAGTCTTCAAAATGTGTGCTATCCGCCCCCATCCCACCCCCATGTACAGATACCCCAGATTGAATCCTTTTCCTCCCTTTGCTTTGTTTCTTATAATTTGATACACAGGTGACGCATTAAAGTGTTTCAAGTACGAACATTTGGAATGTCGTTGGTGTAACAGCATCTAACACCCGTCCTGTAATTCACTGGATCAAATAAATGAATATCCAGGGACTGATACTGAACAAGAATGTATGAACACAGACGACATATGTTTACTGGTGGTTGCTATACGGGTGACAGTAAGTTTTAGTGACATCAATATGCAAGCATTAAAGCATAGGCCTATGGTGAGTGGACACACTTAGAAAGATATGATGAACTCATTAAAAACAATATAATACGATCAATTTACTTTCAACTAATTCCTATCAAGCCCAATAAAATGTGGATCATTCAATATCGACACTATAGTGAAAGTTTTTAACCGCTGATTAGATGTAACAGGCACTGAAGTCCACGAAATCAATTTCCTACCCTAATCTGTTGTGTTATGCTTCGACAACCAAAGTGTCTATTCCAAAGCAAGCATTTCATCTACATTTTCTTCCAAAATAGCCAATTCAGGTCTTTACGCAGACCACTCATGCAACAAAATTTGACACAACCCGATAGTTTTAAGGATAAGCATCAACACCAGTCACACCGTGCTATGTTACTTCTAATTGTATTAAGTTGTTGAGCTATTCGAGACAATATTTACAGATATCTATACTGCAGCCTTCATAATAATCCTTGGATTCTTGGACCCTGCCACCCCTCCCCACCCGCATACATACTAGTATATAATGGATATATAGATTGTGGCATCATGGATAATTTAAGATTATGGTACCGTTATAAAGTTTTTGGCGTGCCATAGAGTTAACCAAGGATGTAACATAAAGACATGTTTTTCAAATTTCTCGTATCAGATTGCGAAGTTGGGGTAACATCTACGACGTCAGAATGCGTATTGGCTGCAGAACTTGGATGGAATGTCACGAATTGTAGAGATGGTATGCAGTACCATGATCACTCTACCTTAGGTTGGCACGTGACTAGAGGAAGCTCTTTCGGTACTCACTAAAAGACAGCCCAGGTGTGTGCCTGTGACACAACTCTTTGTAACGGACAAACGCGAATCACATCGTCTAGCTGGGGAATACTAATTGGACTAGTGATTCTGACGCAGTTGTGGAATATAAGTGACAGACTATAATCTAAAAATGTCAGAAACAGTAAGAGTATACAATCTTACATATAAATTTTGTTTGTGTTGCTATTTTTAAGACTGAGGGCTATCTTTCTTTTCAAAATTATTCAAGTAATTTTATGGGATTTCGTGGATGAAACTATGTCGATATAGAGGAGACATACCAATGATCAGAACAATTATCATTAATTACGTATGCCATCCAGTTCATAGTGAACAACCGTACTCCAACCATCCATGACTACAAATTTGTAACTTATAACCTTACTTTAACACAAGTTTATCCTGCAATGATAAGCATTTGGTTTCATCTGCTCCTGTCAGGTTTAATTGACACAGCCTGAAAAATAGAAAGATGACCCCTTGACCTCGGAGGCCCGTTGACGTTGGGGTCCTTATGAACTTGTATCGTCTGCTTAATTATTCGACAGTGGTAAAATGAAATCCTGTTCGAATTTGAACTTTGTCAAGATACATTTGATTTAAACTAAAAGTGGAATGTTCTTTACAAATGCAATGAGGCATCTCCTCTTTATTGGCTCCAATTATAGCACGCCATAGCTAGGAAAGTTTTGTGATTACGTAATCGACATGCCACGGTCGTAAATCGACCTCAGGCTCTACAATTAGCCTGCATAGCTTCTGAACACCATTAGGCTCTTTGTGTAAACATAGTGTGGAAATATGTTCATGTCTACAGTGTAGTTCATCATACAACCTTCACACAAAGACCCTCATACAAGCAAAAATATGTGGCAGGCCTTGCAGACTAATTTGTGAAAAGATGTCATTTTACGACCAAGGCAGGTCGATTACGTAATCTCAAGAAACTTTTCCATGATAGCGTGCAACAGTTGGGGTCTAGTTGGACACTAGATACTTGAACTGTTGATTTGCTTCTTAAAATCAACTATACATGTAGACTGATTTCAACAGTTGTTCTAGACAGTATCCGCATTCCTTTGGTTTATTTCATCTTTGCGACACTCAATGCATATCCCAGAGCTTGCTTTCTATCCCAGAGCTTGTATTCTATCCCAGAGCTTGCTTTCTATCCCAGAGCTTGTATTCTATCCCAGAGCTGTATTCTATCCCAGAGCTTGCATTCTATCCCAGAGCCTGTATTCTATCCCAGAGCTTGTATTGAGCTTGTTTTCTATCCCAGAGCTTGTATTCTATCCCAGAGCTTGTATTCTACCCAGAGCTTGCATTCTATCTCAGAGCTTATATTCTATCCCAGAGCTTGTATTCTATCCCAGACCGGATTATTTAGAACTGTTGTCACAATCTTTATCCTTTAATTCTCTAGTTGATGTTTTCTTTTATACATGTGTTTTAGTAGTGTATTTTTAGCTTCTATTAAAGCATTTCTTTTTTCCAATTTTACCTTTTGTTTTCCTAATTACAAATTTTTTAGCTATTAATACTGTAAGAAATTGAAAAGAAAAAACAAAATAGCGACTTGTGTAAGTTTCACAGCAAAACTACGATTTATGATAAATGATAAATAATGATAAAGTTAAATTTTAAAAAATACGATAAACGATAATAAGGGGAAAAAAATAATAAAGTGATTAGGTAAAATGGACAATGCCTCTTTTGTGAAAACTAACAACCGAAAAGACAAATGAATAAATGGAATATTTCAGGTGCGTAGATTTTATTACCGAATACTGTCTGACGTTTACAGATACAAAAACATCATACTAATAAATATTCATTACTTAAAATCAATTATATTGCATAACCAATGTGGTTGAACTCATAAACAAAAATAAACTTAACAAAAATATGTCTTTGGTGTTGACGCTGAATAGTTCTCAGGTGTGAGTTGAACAAGTTTTGAGATGATAGTCTAGGTGAAATTTTTACAAGTTGAAGGCAGCGCTCCACAACAATCGGATAAAGTGGAGGCATGCAAACACATGGCAGAGACTTCTGTGGTTGGTAAGGACAGTATTATACCCAAAGCTTGTCTCTAGATTCAACCAAGAGGCTTAGGGATACTCCTTGCCATATTTTACATTTTTAATGAGAACATTTACAGGAAACTGTGAGCAGATAGTTCTCATACTTAATAATGTAGATCCACATACTAAGTGTGAAGTTCACTCTGAAAAATGCAACAATCTTGTTAAGGCACAAGGTAGATTTTGTCAGCAGCTCTGAAAATTGTCTCACTCCTTTTTTGATGGATTGCTGGCGATGATGGGATGGGAGGGGGTGGACATAACACTTGAGGAGCATGGAAGGTATTATCCAAACGTGCTTATTGTTATTTTAACTACTTCCAACAAGTTAGAATATTGATAACAATTAATTTAGTTCAATTTGAAATAGGAGAGTAAACATTATTGGATACACTTTCCCTGTTGCTACATAAACTATACCTTCATGAATGACCACTGTGCTGCCCCCCCTCTCCCCATCCCCCCCCCCTTCCTAACCCCATCCCTAACTCAAGATTCAGACATCTGACATATTTATTGAAAACAAAGAATCTTTAGATTTGACCATAAGCAACAATTCTTTCTGATTAGAAGTAAGATTTGCTTAAAGAAACATTACTTGGGTTTAAAAAAAATAATAATAACTGAGCACCTGAGATAAAAAGTTGGAGAAAGTTACCAATATCATTATCATCATTATTATTATTATTTTTATTTTCATTTTTATTTTCCTTATATATTCTATAAATAATTCCATGATATTGACAACTAATACTTTAACTGCTTAAATTACAAGACTAGACAATTCGCATATATCTCTCTCTATATAAATTTTATATATTGAAAATCTAAAATACAGAAATGACAAAAAGAAAGAAAGGAATTGATTATAATATAAAAGGCTTTTTGATGAAGTAACCAGCTGCATCATTTGGATTCTGATACATGAATGTTCTTTTCTTGAGAGATCATGTCTTCCACAGACAGTTCTGGTAATCATGATGATAAACCTGATATGAAGTTTGCAATTCATGCCAACTTCTGCTAGAGATCTAGCATTTTCAAGGTTTTGACATTTTGAAGTATAATAATTTTATAATAAGTTTGACAACTAATAAAAACTTTAAAATTCATAAAGTACATCTACTTACAAAGTATATAAACCATCAAAAGTGTCCCTTCTTGAGATATTGGTTAAGCGCCCCACGGTGGCCGAATGTACACCCACCCATTAACTGTATGTTACTCACTCCATCAACCCCCCCTCTTCGCTCCCACTTGTGATGCACATAAGTAACCTATTACGACTGTCCTATAAATGTCTTCGAGAAGAAATATTAAAGGGTTTGGCTCAATTTTAAGAATCATGTATGTTTGACACATGTATTTACATGGCAGCATCATACATAATCGTATTCTGAATTGAACGAAATCATATTCTTGCAAACTATGTTAAATACTGAGTTGTATTGACAAGATGAGTTGAGAATGTTATTACTACTTTCTCTCTGTTAGGCTACGTTAAAATCAAGAGATGGAAGATCAAATCATTAGTTTTCTCACAATTAAAAAGATGTAATAATAATTAATATCTCTCAACTGTTGTAGGATAAAAGTAAAGCTGTTTTTGGAATTTAGGAATCTGAGTCACCATGAGGCCCTGAACCCTGATATAAGTGACATCATAAGGCATGAGACAACAGAAACTACAGGTTTGCAGAGGTTGTTGCCCAAGCTTTTATCAGCTGGTGCGCGATGGCCTGACGAGGAGGTACAAACATGCCGGTGCCACCTCTGTCCGAGAACCCTTTATGGCCATGGACAACAGCTTCAAAGACATCCTGCCTGCTAAACCACTTGGCCTCTTCCAATTCCTGCTGGTCGATGGTTATGTCCGTGGATGTGGCCCAGGCGAGACAACCAATCATGACTTGGGATGGCATCGGCCAAGGTTGGGAGGAATGATATTGAACTCGACCTACAAGGATGCCGCTCTCCTCTTTCACCTCTCGTCTGACCGCATCTTCGATCGACTCGCCTGCGGAAAATAAGGAACATCTCAGATTGATGCAAACCAACAAAAAAGCCTGTGCAGAACACTGCATTTGGTAGTAACCAATTTCAGGGGAATCTTTCCTACTGTTCTGCTATGTACACAAGTGTTACATGTTTTAGCATGCATGTGCTCATAGGAATACTGAAAAATGTGGCAAGCACTATAAAATGTCCGTACAGTGTTGTAGCAAGTTAAAACACAAAACACATGATAAATTTAAATGTAATCCATGAGTGAAATGTAATGGATATTTCAATCCTTTTTCCAGATGCACAAAATAGCAGATATTTCGCACAATGTGTAATTTAAGACGTTTAATGAGTGTTGTTGATGCCATTATATGTATATTAAATACCATTGTATTTTTCAAGTACCCTATAATTAAGCTAAACAGCAAAATGGACGAAGTACCTAAAAATCCACATTTAAATACACTCAGCTCAAGCCTTGCACACTGAAGAATTTAGAGATATCCACCACTACATGCTCAATTTTTCACTTAAATTGATTCATTTTGTTCTTCATACTGAGCATAACTTAGCACTTAATCTTGCCCACTAGACTACAACTAGCAGCTAAATAGCCCTAAAACTGAATTAATTACCAGAACTTCTTTCATTTTGAGGTTTGCAGGCTATTGTGTTCCTACTTCCATATGTTGTAAATTTTGTAGCCTGATGTTAAGCTGTAAATTCTGTACAAACATCATACTAGCCCACTTTCTTTAAAGGTGACCTTAGGCAAAAATTCTAATGTGAAAAATGTCAAAACTGTCAAGAATTTCAGCTAATTTTTGATCATCGGATATGTATTCCCTACTTACATAATATTCATTTTTCAAGTTTGTTAGTATGCTTCTTTTAGATTAAAATGACAAAATGTACCTTCTTTGAGAAAAACCAAAAAAAAGTACAAAGGCAAATGACATAGAGGATTCATTTTCAATATTTTTTGCTTAATATTGTAATATTTGCAATATATTTTGCAATATTTTTATATTTTCTGCAAAATTTGCAATATTTTTAGTTTAAGCACCAACATATCTTGGTAGACTAAATTATGGGCAATGGAAAAGAGTTGGAATGTTTTGGCGAAACAGCCTGCACATTTCCAACTTGTCAGGCTTGGTAGACAATTCATGATATTGTACAACAGTAGACAGTTTGACAGAGCTGAAAGAGAAACTATAATCAAAAATCTAACTTTTTTATCCTGGGAGTGCAAAAGTAATGTGGAAAAACAGATAATCTGAGGGCTGTAGTCAGCAAACAAACTTCTTACGATTAAAATGTCAACTGTCAACTCGACCTACAAGACTTCCTCACGAAATATCTTATTTTTACAGCAGGTATGACGGATATTGCTTCTCAGTGTGTGATTTACATGTCAGTATTGCTACACTCATATCTACGTTATTAACAACACTGGCATCTCTCAGGCTGGTACTGTAAAACAGATGTTAACTTGACGCAACATTCTTCCATGTTTGCAATGGGTGGCAGGCATCATAAAAACTTCTCTTGCGGAAAAAAAGTATTCTACACTGTTCATTGAAAAACCCCATCTCAGATTCTCATCCCTAAATTCAAGTAATGGTCGATTTGAATGTAACCTTTTTTTATTTGACTGGTGTGAACCCTACCTAACTCCAAGAAGTTGATCACAGTAGGAGGCCTGTGATATTAACATGGCAGATGTTTTGTGTTCAAATTGTGTTACAAGTGGAATTCTCACTTAGCTGTCACTGTTCTCTGTATCTAGTATTTCATCAATTTACAACTTCCTCCCCTTGTGGATAAAGTGAGTTAAATATCATTAAGGAAACTAATTAACACATTTTCTGCAATTATAATTGCTGTGATGACATTATTCACTCTGTTGTTGCCAGATGCAATCACTAAATATCGACAGAATTTAATAAAATTGGACCTTTGCCAAGTAAAAACTGCTATGAGGATGTGGCTTTGGCATAAAGGTTGCAGAAACTTTCCAGCATTTTTGGAAAGTAATCAACTTCAGCCAACAGAATATCCCATTAATTTTCTATTCTATATAACACCACCAAACAATCTTTAACCTTTGCCTCTTCTACTAAAAAAGGGGGGGTATTCTCTCACCAGGTTCCATGAAACCTGCGAGGCAGGAGTACATGCCCTTGGGAAACATCTTCTTTCTTCCTAGCAAACACTTATCCCCATCAGGATGAATAACCAACATGATGGCGACAGGGTCAAGCCGAGGATAGCTGGTGTTGTGGATTCCTCTTCGGCTCCGGCAATCTGCCAAAATTTCAAGATGCAAAAGAAGAAAAAAACGGTTATATTACGAAAAGCATTTTCAATCATAAACTATATCAAAACTGACTGGGAAATTATGAGAATAAAAAACTTGAAATGGCGATGAATTTATTTGAGAAAACAGGGATAAACCAGTGACTTAAAGAGTCCTGTAACCAATGAACTCATTTAGCTATATCTTTACCCAGAGGTGCCAGTCCGAAAGTCAATCCAGCCATTTAGGTATTATTGCCACCATGTCAGCTTCTGATAAAGTATGTTGGATCACAAATAATGAAGTCTCTTTAGAAGAAGATTTCTGTTCAGAACTTTCAGAATTTGTCAAATCCCGAGCAGCCTGAAAATACATTAGTTGCATTCCTATTTACAGAAAAGCAGAAATGGTTTTCCACAATAACAAAATGAGACTTTTTATGTACACTGACCAATAAAATTTTAGCATTTACCATGATAGTTATTTCTTTGAAGTTAGTGAGACACAAAATAACTTGCACACACTCCAGGTTACTGAAATAATGGTACTATATAGAGCACTGTTAAGTTTCTTGCAAGTACCTTAATGAAGGTACAAATACTGTACACCACTTGTCCTTCCCATAAACTTGAAGTTACTAATCATGTCAGTCATATACAAAATAAATATATCTAAATAAAAAGAAGTATTGTGTAATAAAAAAATGTATTGTGGACAAGTAAATGAAAAAAAGCAGAATATACATTATTCCACAGAACTGTGCACATCAAATTGAACAGGATACAACCATTGATATCAATTGTGTAATCCAGGGCAGACAATGAAAAAATTTTCAAAATAGGTAAAGACTGGATTTAGTTGCAATAAAGTACTTCATAATCTTGTTCTCAAAATCTACATATGGTTGTCAGAATATATTTGTCAGGAGAGCTCATCATTACTCCAGGTAATAATACACAGTAATACACAGGTAAAACACAGGTAATACACAGTAATACACAGGTAATACACGGTAATACACTGTAATACACAGGTAATACACGGTAATACACAGGTAATACACGGTAATACACAGGTAATACACAGGTAAGTGGTCAGTGATGTCATGGCAGAGGTCTTACAAGTTCTTCAGATTTGTTACATAATATTATTTGTCCTTGAAATGTGTGACAATTGGGAAAATTCACTTAGCCTTCAATACATTTTAAACTTCTAGGTTTGCCATTCATCAAATATTTGCAACAAATTTCCACAATCTGTTTCGGTGGATGACTGATTTGCACATTGCACAGAACAACAAAGACATTTTCAGCTTAATTTTCACAACGTTATCACTTCTGCTTGGTAAATTCAAAAACTCTCCAAAGATACGAAATAATGTTTTTTTTTCTTGTATCGAGTATGCTTAGCGAATGCGGCTTTCACTTAATGTGGCAAGAAAAGTTACATCCAAAAATTGACTTGATCACCATTCTATCAATAAAATATCCCTTAAACTTGAGGTGAGATGAACTCCACTTAGAATAGCATCTAACTATGTTTATTTTTTTGTGAGTATGTTAGTATTTTACCTGAATTCTCACAGGTCCGTTTATATCCAGCTTCTTCCATAGCAGTATTAGAGCCGCAAGTAGGACAGTACTTGTACCGGTCATGCCAATTCAAAATGGAGATACCTTGAGCAAGTATTCCAGCCTGAGATTCATCAAATCCCATCAGGGAAATCAAGTTACTCCCCAGTAGCTCTGCCCCTGGATTCAATTTTTCAATTTCACCAGAATCGACAGCTGTGACGTCGACCGCAAACCAGACAGTTTCATTTCCGTCGGATGTTCCGGTATCGGTGTCATCCCCATCTCTGCTTCTTCTGCCATCTGTGATGCCCTCGGATCCCAGTAAGATTATGGGTAAGTTTATAGTTTTCTCCGAGGTGTTCATGAGCTGGTTAACCTGGCTATATGAATAGCTGCATAATGAATACTTTCTGTTATCAGCTGAGGGAGGCATAGCATAGACATTTTGTTTGGAGAGTAAAATGTACTTTGTGGAAGGCTCCTTCATGGTCGAATCCAGCCAGGATTTGTCTCCCCTTCGTAGGGCTTGTCGATCTAATAGGCCATGTCCAAAGAAGTTAACAACCTCGGGAGCTTGTGATTTGGTCATGTCATCATCGTTTTGCTGAAGGGATTTACAACACTCGGAGTGACTCCAGAATTCTGCTATCTGTAAGGCAGTTTGGCCAGATTTGTTCACCAATTTCGCATTCGCCCTGCAAAAGAAAAAATGTTAAATAAAACATACATGTTTCTTTCTACCATCCTGAATAAGACCTCACAAACTTATGTACAGTTATTATTTCAATGATGAAACGTTACTGCCAATGTGTTTACAATGATATCATTTAGAAATTTTGGGAGACTCTAGAAATGATGATTGTTTCTTTCTAACGGGTATGACATGTATTCCTTGTCGGCATAACACTAACAGTACACAAAAAGCAAACCCAACAATCGTGAACAATTAACAATACATTTGCAAACACCAAACGGATACAGAATTTTCATCACAAGCATCTCGTTCAGACAAGGTAGAGATGATGGCTTGGTTTGTTTCACCAACTTAAATTCTTTTCAATTTATAACCTAAGGCGAGATATAAAACATCATGTGGTTCATTCATGATGACAACAAGATTGCCACCACTGCCAATTTAAACAGGCCATATTTTCTGAAACATGTCATCGGTAATTTATCATGAAGCGATCAAAGGGATTTATATATAATTGTTAACCAATGCTGTTACAAGGAAAAGCAACTACTTGCCTTAAATTAATAGTTCCTTTGACATTACTGCATTTGCAGCTAAACTCAGATTGACATCATGGATTTAAAGCAGCATGTTTCACTTGGACATTAGATTGACCACATTTGACCATTTTAACCCACTGTAGACTTGCTTACATATAATGATAGTACAGTAATCTCCACGCTACTATTACCACCAGGCATCACCTCCTCGAGATGGACCAATATTGCTACACAACGTAGCATATTGTATGTACTTACCCAAAATGGAGAAGATATTTGACCATTTCATGATGTCCATTTCTTGAAGCTAACATGAGAGCTGTCCAACCTTGATTGTCTCTGATATCAACATCAGTGATACGTTTATCATTAAAAAGACTTTTAATTTGGTTGAGATCCCCATCAGTGGCACTTTTGAAAAACAGTTGTTGTCGATGTTCTTTGCTCAGAGGCATAACCTGATCTACCATGATCTATTGACAAACAAAATGCAATCGGATAAATGGTTTTGTCATTTGAAATACCCAGGAATACACTTTTAAAGTGATTCTGTGCGTTTCGGTAAAGGTAATACATAAAACTGTTCATAAAACTAAATAAACTACATAAAACTTATCTTACGAACCATGAAAAATGAGAAGGTGTTACCCCGCTAATTTTTTCAAAAACATTTCATTAATTAAGAAATTAAAGATTCAAAGTATTAAAAACTTTTCAACATTCTTGTATACCATGCCTCTTGATTTAAACAAGCCAGTGAGAGAACACATTTAATACATATTCAGTACCAACAAAGCTCTCCTTGTTTGAAGAACAGCTCATCATTGATGTGACTTAGCAGACTAGTGACAACAATAATGAGTGTGCAAAACCTATCCTATGGTCATGCATAACACCATCACAGAACTTTGATTGCGTTCACATGACAGTGTCTCTCTGACTACAGGTAGGCGTACTAGCATAACTTTATCAGAACTAGGTCTCTGAGTACGCAACTCATAGTAGGTCTAGGCTGCTACCTCTACTACTAGTACGCCTACTAACAGTAACAGTTAGCTCAAGTTCTAACTGATTTTTCATAAAGCTGATCGAAGGAACACTGACTTAACATCTTTATTGTATGTTCAATTCAGCTATAATCTCCCTTATTAAGTCCTATGATATGAAAATAGTTGTCCGGTGATTATACCTAATGCAGAGGAAGAATTATAAAGAGGAGAAAACAACAGCCTACAACTATCTAACATGATTACCTTGTATAATATATGCAGTATGCATACTATACCAGTACAGAATACTGCTAACTGAGCTAAATAAATCAATACAGGCCATGAGGCAGTTATATTTATGACCACGAATGTGGCAGAAACCCGCAGGGACTTATGGATTACATTATCATGTCGGGTGGCTTCCAATTCAACATTTTTAAACTCAAATGTCGCAATTAAAACTAAAACTTGAATATCATGCTGTGTTAAACTGGTGATACTGTCGCTGTTTAGTTTCTCATATTCATTACTTTATTCACATCTAGGTGTGGTCAGCTACAGTAGCTCTCATATTGAGAATCAATTTTTCAATTCCGTCAATTCCGTTAAGTTTGCTGCGATCATTGTCAGTACGCACGTAGTCACTGTAAGAGGCTAACTACTGGGCTTGTGGTGCTATACAGTATAAAGTCTTGCAGATGTCCTCTCAGATTATATATCGAGGTACATACTGTACAGGAAATATTTCTTTTTGGTAAAAAGCAAAACTTCCATGATGCAAAATGGTTGCATACCTAAACATGCACCTGTAACTCGTCTTTAGTTAAAATGGAACTTTACTGCTGTATCTTCAATATTTTAGGCTGAAATATATATACAAAATGGTATCACTAAATTATTCTGTTTTTAATACAATTTTTACATCATATCCACAGACTACCATAGTCAGAATCTGTCAGCTAAAGCTAAGGTTCATTAAAATTGATTGGCTTGAAAGCACAGAAAATTATAAATTAAAGTAATTTATTGTTTCCATTTCCAGTTTCCATACAGTTCACTTCAAGGATTCCATCCTTCCAGAGACAATTACCCTGGATACGGCAGTTCACATTTAATGCTGCAAAGTACTGGTAGGCCTCAGGAATTTTACATTATCATATTTAATGGTAAGTCAAAACGTCTTGAACTCTGAAGGGTCTTAGGATATTAGTTATAGTAATTTTTTATTCAATATGTTGTTTCAATAAATAAGTACAATGAACAAGGTACAATGACACAGCAATACTACTGCTGTACACTATTACACAACTTTACTTGTTTTCGCGCAACTGCTATGCCAGTAAGGTCCGAACGACCAACATTATCCATGACCTAGCTAATTGAACAAATTAGGTAGAATTTATAAGGAGTCTTTTTAATTTCTATTCGATGAAGCTCACTGCTTACTCATGTACTCATACCATTGCATTTGCAGCTTACCATTGACAGGTTGCAAAACAGAAACACGATATCGACATAAATATAGGCAGTATTCGACGGTAGTTAACACACACTGGGACATGGCAAGCTGAAACTTTACAGTCTACCTCGATTAGGGTATTGAAGGTCATGCAGTTGCACACCCAATCGAGTTCCAATGAAGCAAAGGAAGGTATCTCGAAAACAGTCTACACTCAACCAACATTATCAATGTTAATTATAGCTTAGTAGTGGAGCTAAAACATAAACCTTTCAAGATAAGATTTTATTTTATGTACAAGACTATGAGTTACAGTGTGGCATTCACTACTCATTATATCGCTTTTAAACTTGCATTTTGCACAGATTCGGTTGCACTGATATTCTCATCTCTGACCAAGGGAGTTTGCAAATGAAGACCCAGAAGACATGTCTAGACGATTTTTTTTTGCAGTTCACCGTTGCCGACAATAACCTATTCCTGACTTTCACTTGAAATTAAAAGTTGATGACACTTAGTGCAATTTAAAGGGATTAACATTTCATTAACGAAAATTACATCGGCTGTCAGTACACGTTTAACTCCTTGAACTTTTGGTTTTACTGGGTGGAATGATGCCAACAAATTGTATCTTCCCAACCCTTAATTCCTGCTACAGACTTCGTTTGAGTGTAAGATAAAGCTGAAATACAGATTTGTTAAAAAAAACTTTTTTTAGGGGGGGGGGGGGGTTGATATTGATGTAACTTGAGTAAAGACCCTCGGATCACGTCCTATAATGGGCGTTATACACGGATGAAATTTCAATTTGGCCAGGCAAATCTCGTAGACCTGTAAAGTACAATAACTATAATTGCTAAATCGCTATAAATCCACTGTGTTTTGCTAATTGCTAAATCCAATTTTCCAAATTGCTAAATCCACTGTGTTTTGGGGAATTACAGCCACGATGAAGTTTGAACTCCTTTAAGTTCGTAATCTCTTTTCTCTGCAATTATTTTATTATAATTTTTTACGGCGGGTTTAAATTACTTATTTTCTCTGTTTTCCTGCAGTATATTTGCATTGACTCTCGATGAGGCCCCTGTGTGAAAACGCCTGCCTGCTGGCATCTGGAACCACAACAACCACGAAACGAAAACAAAATGTCTCATACATTCGTTTATAATGGTCATTTTATTGCACAACATTTTTCAGGGGGTTAAATCAAGCAATTAATGGAAGTTGCCTTTTTTTCTTTTTCTTTTTTGCTGTTCTGCATGTTTCGTGTGGTACATTTTGTTTTGAATCAGTCGAGGGAATTCCCCTTCCCCACGATTGCAATCCTGTTCAATTTTAATTGTTTGCACAAATCAAGGCATATGCTAAAATAGCAGACACGTTAACGCGGACTCTTATAAGTATCATTGCAATACTATCGTATATTACCCACTTTGCTCATCCACGCTATTCACGCATATTACACACATTTGCTCATTCACGCGGTTGTCACGTTACTGTTAGGTGACCGCATTATACCTACTTTTGAGTATAATTTCCTGTTGGCTAGCTATACCTGCCAGGTTCAGTCCAGTCATGGACATGCACGATTGTGATGCCTGGGACCCAATCAGCTGTTGTTTGTATTTCTAAGTACGGTAGTTAATACGGACTGAAAACATGTTGATGACTAAAGTCAATATTTTCTCAAAGTAATATAATATTGTTTTTTCCTTAGTGCAATAATGTCCAATTTTATTGATATAAATAATCCAGAATATTTGAGTGTCTTTCGTGTATCAGTATCAGTGGCGTAGCTAGGATTTTTTGAGTGGGGGGGCCATGGGGGGCTGTTCTTTCTAGTGGGGGGGCCGGAGGTTACTATCTAAGCGGAGCGCCACCATGGTTGGCGCGGAGCGTACAGAGAAAATTTGAGATTTCAGCACCCCCCAGATCGCAGGAGATGGCACCTGTGAGGCAAAATAGCAACCAAAAAGATGTGCAACTTTGGTGACAGAAATGCAAAAAAAGTTTTTTCTCTTTCATGCTGACTGGCCTTGCCAACTCAACCAGACTTTTAACTTGAGGGAAGTTGGCATCATTTGCAGGAATTTCAGAATTCCCAATATTTTATATCTCTACCAGTAGTGGAAAATCCTGTTTCGACAGTTTCGTGGCCATAAAAAAGTTGTTTTGTGGAATATTCAATGACATAGCCTATATTCATTTGACTCGAGGCAATATATGAATACCTGCAGGGGGCGGCGATCTGTTTCAAATATTGGGGGGGGGACATCTGCTTGGCTGCAGGCGAATTACTGTCAAAGCGGAGCGCCACCAATTGGTTGGCGCGCAGCGTACAAGAAAATTTCTGGTTTTGATAGCCCCCCAGATGACCGGAAATGGCACTTCTCGGGCTTGAAAATGACCAACCAGATGTACACTTTTGCCTGAGAACCAAGTTTTTCCTAATAGTTTTTTTTTTCATTCATAACCTTTTGTCAAGATTGTCACCAGTCACACATCATGTTCGACCTCATTGCATTTGTAGGTAATTCTACGTAACGCCCCACAATACCCATCAGCCCCACTTTCAAGGTTTTAAGCCCATTATTTGTTCAGAATTTGAATAATAAATTCACTTCAAAACATACCCATAATGTTGCACTAAATTTCATCTATGGACAACCAATATAGAAAACCCCCCTCAACCACTAACAGACCGGTCAAAATTGTACGAGGATAGAGGGAAGTATACTATGATGAAGAATGTTGGTCAAGGAATTTTCGAAATTTCAGACACAGTTAAATTATTGGTGTACAAATATTAAAACCTCATATAACGGCTACTATAAAACTTCGATATCATAGAAAATACCAAAAAAATATGTTCGAGGGGGAGGGCGGTCTCCACCCCTTCACCCCCCCCCCCTCCCTTGGCTACGCACCTGCGGTTAGAAATCTTGTAAGAAACAGGCCAAATGGAAACCAGTGAACCCATATCGATGTGGATCCTATGTATGATTGTACGTACTTACACTCATATACAAGATGCAAACCAAATTTCATTACGGATGCGGTCCGTCTAGCTATTCATTTCGAGAAAAAAAAGTAAAAACTACTTTCGGTCATATATAGTAACAAATTGTGACACGGTTAGACAGGCGCTTTGCGAGGAATTTGCCAAGGGAGGGGCAAAGCTTGTACCCAGACTTTATAAGCGTAGCGCCAACATAAGTTGGCGCGAAGCGCAATAGAAAATTTTGGCCGAAAATGTCTCCCAGATCGCTGGAAATGGCACTTCCCAGGCCTTGTAAGTTGCATCTAAGCATTTTCTATTTTGAAATTACTAGCGATATCATAAAAAAATACAAAACATATGCTTAAAAAAAACTATGCCACCAAATATTGGGGGGGATATAAGATACTATATCCCCCACCTAAAATATTGGGGGGACATGTCCCCCCCGTCCCCCCCCCCCCATGATCGCCGCCCATGAATACCTGATACCTCGGCTCAGTACAAACGGAGCCAATCTTTTGATAGATTGTTGCGCTAGGTGGAAGCACTGAACATATTTTCAGCAGATATCGCTATCACGCAGCACAACAAGGTTCGTGGTGTATGGTCGCAATCGTCGCATCGACCATTGCCATGCCATGCTGTGTGACCATTCTCATGATTACTACAGATATTGTATTATTCTTATTCTGCCAGATGCAGACGAGAAAATTGTGTAACTCTATTTCCCAAATTATTGAACAAAAAATATTAGCTAATCGCACTGATGAGTGTTTTTTTTTACCCCATTCCCAGTGGGGGGCCAGTGGGGGGGCCAGCCGATTTCATGGGGGGGCCTCGGCCCCCCAGGCCCCCCCGTAGCTACGCCACTGATCAGTATACCAGTTCTTATAAGTAGTGTATTCAGTTGTTTAAACTGTACCGTACGTTACAAATACAACAGAGCTATTTCAGAGATAACAGACGGGCGGGTTCACTAGCAAGGACTGTAAACTTGATAAAAATTCAACAGCTGACGTTGTGAAGGCAACTTAGGGTTGACATAATCGTGTGGCACCTATATAGTTCCTCTAAACTTGATGTGTGCCATTAAATATCATTAGAACTGGCCCCAAATATGCTAGATAGTGATACGAAAAGGGAAGATTTTCTTCTAATGTTTGACTTTTGCCATGTTTTAGCATGCTAAGATCATGGAGGGATTAGAGATGGAGACAAGGAAGTATCGAGCCTTTCGAGCGACGTGCGGTGCCGCTAATCGTGGTATCGGTTCGATACATCAGGAACTCCCTCTGTCCCTGCATCCATTACTACATTTATTCAGGTAAAACCGAATTATAGGCTCCCTCGATCGTCGTCTATTACATGTAGCTAATGATACCTTGAGCTCCAAAATTTCATATAATTAGTATAGGCTATTGCCAGCCGTCATAATTTGTTCGTAAATTTTGAAAATGGTGCCACCATATGTCACAGTCATTGACACTCCAGATGGATTCTTGACAACATTTTCCATTTCATAACAATTTTTACCAACTTTAAGAGAGTTAGAGGAAATTGTTTTAAAATGAGGTAGAAACTTGTAGCCTTATTAGTAGCACTTGCTAATGATAAAACCCACGGCGACTCGTAAAACAATATGAGATGATGATGTAGATTAACTTTTCAGTTGTTTAATCTCAAAGGACATGTAGTTATTAAGTTGTTGCTCGGGCAGCATAGTCACACATTGTGTCATTTTCTGAAACCAGTTTTTTTAATCAAGTTTAATGGTGAAGTAACCAAACTGAATATTAAGGTCACATTCATTTTTTTATAAATATTATTAAACTGATTTTATCGTGAATAAAGTCAAGTTACGAGTCGTTTAACTGCCAGTGAATTCAAAGTGCCAAGTATGCCAATTCATATGCCAAGTAAAGAAACATTGACTCGAGTCTGACTGGAGTGTAAGTCATTGACTCGAGTCAATAACACTGTTAACACGTATCCTATTTATACTTGAACCAGCCAGGCTCTTCATCATGCTGAGTTCACGCTCACAAAACGGTGCTTAATGACAAAGTGTTCAGGTTCCAGACAACCAGATACAACTTCTGGTTGTACAATAGAACTAAAAACATGTATTTCTATGGGCTGTACACGTATGTCTAGGCATTAGCAATGAGTCTTAGCATATAGTGCACTATAAAAACGGTCAGTCTATGTGTTAAAGTGATAATAATTCACGCTATGCATACTCTAAAAAGCAAAAAATGGCACCATTAGGGAGATGAGATGTTGCTCATTCATGTTATAGTTTTGGAATGAGAGGGTGCACGATTTATGGATCCATGGTCAACTTAAACTTGTGATCCTACCGAAACTTGTGGAGAAAGGCGTAAATTGCGGCAACTTGTATACCAAATGTCTAAGCAATTAATTTATGAGAATATTCAACAGTCAAGAGAGGTAATAAGACGAAGTTGAGTTAGTCCTCTTTCACGTGGTGTGTCTCTAGTATCGGTAACAAAGTCTATTCCTTGACCAAAAGTGGCCTTCAAGTTTTAACCCCGATACGCACCCCTCTCTAAACGCGCTGTATATGTGTAATGATCCAAAATTGATCTAATTTTGTTTTCAAAATCCTTGGTGCTAACCGTACATCTCAACTAGGTCGATAACTCAAATGAATCCATTTTGAAGAATAAAAAACAAATTAGATCATTTTCTGGGATCATTACATATTACGTATATACATAGCGCGTTTAGAGATGGGTCGGTAACGGGGTTAAAACTTTAAGGACATTTTTGGTCAAGAAATGGGCTTTGTTACCGATAGAAGAGATACACCACGTGAAAGAGGAACTTTTCAACTTTAATGTGGTGCTAACCGGACCTTTCAACTAGGTCGATAACCCATATTAATCGATTTTGAAAAGAAAAAAAAACAATACCTTTCGACCACAGTGTCAGTATCACACATAAACACGCACGCACATACGCTCACACGACCGCAGTGGCAGTACTGTGTGTTAGGTCTTAATGTCATTTTTTCTCTTAGTGGCTGCTGTTAGTCTCTGTTCTAAGTGCCTGCTATCTTCAATGAGGCCTTTTAATGTTGTCGTGGCACAAGATCTGATCAGGGTTCGAGTTCGAGTTCTGCATGCTAACAAATACCAGGAATTAAAACAATATGGGTAAATATTACCTCCAAATGTTTTTTGTAATGTTTTTTAACTAAGCTATTAAATGTCATGATTTATCGTGACCGCTACTGGTTCTTTGGTGACATTTTCTGACGCTTTGTCGTATTAGTTTCGTGGAACCAGTCCAATCTCAAAGAGCTATACCTAGCCTAGAATATTATCCGACTATACTGATTACTGCGTGTTATGTAGATGGTACCGCCCGCAGCCGGCAGAGTTAGTATGGGAAATACGGAAAAAAGTTACGTTATTCGCCCATCAGTCGGACAACGGAGGAATAGTACACTCATTATTCATCTGGTCAAATGAGAACTAGGTCTAACACTCGCTTTATTCAATCCTGCATGGGAAATAAAAAAAAACTTAAAAATTCCTGGCGGCTGGACAAAGATTGTACAGTATGTACACCGCCGCATGCTTTGTGTCAAGTTAGATTAAAACATTATACAGATAGAATTGTCAATCACTCTGGAGAGCCATGAGCCTTCCTGCAGTATTGGCCAAGTATGTATTGGATACACAATACATTTTCTGTACATAAAGTTTGATTCCTCTTTTACAAATCAAAAAGTTAACCGTCAGTTACAATAAATTAATGGCGTTTTGACATGAAAAATATCTAACAAGATGTAATTAGACCTTTTAAAGTGTTAAAAACGAACATTTCCAATAAATTGTTGCTGCTAACAATTGCATGAAATTTTGGACCCATTTACAATAAACATCTGGTACCTACTATCAGAAGTTTGGTCTAAATAATTCAAAAATACTAAAAGGAAGATAAAAAATTCATAAGGCAAAAAACAATCTAAAATTCCATCCAAACACAGGCTATCCCATGCCAAATTGGAAATTAAAGTTATTAATGTGTTCTGGTCTGGAGATTACTACAGTACTATACTGCACATTCTGCAATTGTTACAAAACAAATACTGTAAGCCATGAAACTGGTGCAGTTGGGCTCTTACTACATGATACTTCTCCCACAGACTTGGTTATGACCTATGGAAAAAGGACAAATTTGGAACGGCAGATACACATTAGTGCCAAATGTACTATCATAATTACTGTACCACTAATCACTAAAAGAGAATGATTAGGAGGGTTGCCTCTTGGACTCTAGTCTACAGTATCTAGAACATTACACACCATATCATCTTATATGTCTGACAATAACCTTATTTAGTATCTTACAGAGCACAGATATCTTTCATTGGAATAAAAAGAGGGATTTTCTCCTATTTCCCTCTGAGCAGGGGCTTTACATTAGTTCTAATTCCATTTGCTCCATCCTTCTTCACCTCTACGGGATCCATCTCCATAAATATTATGATAAGAAAGACGTTAGGCATAAATGAGAAATTTCTGCAAATTATGCAACAATGGCACATCAGGTTTTTGTTAGACCAAATAGTCAATAACTCACTCTTCTGGAATATAGCCAGATGGTTGTAACGACTGCACACAAATTTCGTAGTTAACATTTAGGGGTTAAGGGGTAGCTATTACTTAAGCTCAAAATTATCAACCCACGCATGAAGGTGGATCTATTAAGTCTTTTAGAACTGTTTGATATTTGATAGATTCCTTCTTGGTAGCGCCTCATCCATTGCCCATTTTTCCCATGTTCAATCAAATGACTCTTATTTTTCCTAAAGTTTTAACCTGACCACTTTTAATTTATTTTCATTTGCAGCAGTATCCAGTAGTGTATCATTCATTCTTTCCAGCCTCTTGGTTGTGACTGTCTTTGCTGCCATGCAACTCTTCCAGAAGGAATTAGCTAGTTCACAATGGTTGACTATCCTCGGAGGTTTCCTGGGAGCAGATATTTTTATATTTAGTTTAACTGTATCCTTCTCAGATAGCCTTTACCATTTTTCTTTTCTCTTACATGGCTCCACTTGTTGTGTTAACAATGTATGCCCCTCTCATCAAGCAAATGCATTAACTATGAAATACTGTAGTACTAGTTTATTGAATTAGTGTTACAATATGTGTTTATTAACTCAATGTAATGAAAATTTTAAATTGAAGTTTTTTAAGTTTTATGACTCATCCAAAGACATGTGCTTCTATCTCTATAGGAATTATAGTGATCCCTTGGATGGCATTCAATTCCATTCCAGTCATAAAAAAAAGTGCCGGGCAAAACATTATAGGGACTGTTTGTGCTGGGCTGCATTCAGAACTGCCGGGTGTTGCTGCCTGTCTCAGTGGAGATCTATCATACAAGTATATGGTTAAAATCATATCAAGTTTTGTGTTGCATCAGTGGAACTGACCTAAGTAATTGTCTGTGTGTTCAACTAAGTACAGTAGTCCAGCCAATGTAATTGATGAGCCTCAGATGTTGAAGTCCGAGTCACTTCTCCAAAATTAAGAAGCGTTACAGAAGTACAACACTGAACTACAGTTTTCTTTATCAATCTACAACATATCAACATTAGTACTGAGCCCGAAGACCAACTATAATTACACATTGCCCGTTGTTAGAATTTGACAATTTTCTACAGTTTCCATAAACTTGTTTCAGTACCTTGAATGTAATCAATGTTTTCTCCTGGATTGTAACTTTCTGTGTCTGGCCTAATATTTCATAATTTAAGCCACTTACTGAAAGAAATACAGTGCTGCCTGCTAAAATCAAGTTCTCACTGTTTAATAGGTATAGAAATAAAGCCAATTCTTTGACCGATGCTTGTTAACAGACTTTCCATGTGTTTAAATTCTTAACGTGTAGTGGAAGAAATTGTCAGTGCCCTTTCCTTTTTCTGTTTTTGACTGGCAAATGGCAAAATCCACTGGCCTTAAGCGATACAAGAGCTAGAATTTTTAGCTCTGTGTTTGTATAGTACAAATCTACCTCTTCTTTTTCTCCTGTTTATTGCAAATCCTTAACAACCTTATTCAGGCCGTCAGTAATCTTGAGATTGTTCTCTTTGGAAAAGGATTCCAGGCAAAGCTGTTCCCAGAAGGTAGTGTACAATTTCATTTTTTTTCTCTCTCATCTAGGACTATGTCAGGTTTGTACTAAACTACATGATTACATCTTGTTAAATATTTATTTCAATTTGATAGGAAACTTTCATGATAGAGATGCAAATGCTTTATATTACATGCAAGCCTCTCTGGAATGAGATTTGGTGTGATAACTGCTAAAATCAGAATGTTAATGAATGTGTATACTCTGCTCTTTATTTGGGTTACCTTAAAATATGCTATTACAGTATAAGTTTTGTGTAAAAGTAAGAGGGCCTAACCTTTTTAATCCTAGCAGAATGACAAGTTACAGTAACAGGAGGGACAAATACACACACAGAATACATACAGGTTAATGAGCAGGGTGAACACAAAAGAGATTGATGTCACTTTCTCTTCTGCAGAAAATAAATTCCTTGTATGATGCTGTTTCTGTTTGCTTAATACTTAAAAAATTGAGCATGAATGTCTTGCAAAACTACTGTAGAAACTTCTTAAGTTACAGCTTTTTGGAATAGGTTTTCACATTTAATGTTTAACAGTGTTGCAACATATCTCAACTATGTACAATTTCTTTGTACCTGAGGTTAAAGCAGTAAAACCAGAGCCTGTCATACAACATGTGGCAGATTATAACAAATGTTCATAGGAGAACTGCACTTTTATAAGCATTATATATCAAATTCTAGAATTGATAAGATTGAATGTGATCATACAATTTCATGTCTCAAAGCACTGAAGTGTGACCTTGCTTAAAGTACTGTAGCATACAGGTGGACTCATACATTATTATTATTATTATTATTATAACCCCGTTATTTATATAGCACATAATCCGAAAGTTCTATGCGCTTGCACTTAAACTTGTACTTTCAAAGCACTGAAGTGTGACCTTGCTTTAAGTACTGTAGCATGCAGGTGGACTTCTACATTACATCCTTTCTAAGGAGTCTACTAGAAGCTTTCTTAGTATCTGCGTATTTGAATTGACTGTACATAGATCTTCTGTACAATAAATCCAGTTAGCATATATAACTCTCCTTGAGGGGGTTAGATATAATAAGTGAGTCGAGGTACAATCAAGCAGACAATGTCCAAGATTTAACTCTGTACTTCGAGAGCCTCTATTGAAAGGTAGGTTTGGCCTAAATGTGATATTTGCAGTGTGGCACCGCACATCTATGAGAACGTAATGTGTTGTGAAATCAGTGATGTTTATATTCTAATGTTCAAAACACAAAGATGCTCAGATTTAGTTTGCTTCAACTAGAGCTGTAATCTGACATGATTACAAAGTATATGAAACAATGCATAGGAAAACTTCTTTTTTTTTTCATTTTGATAATATGATACCAGTGTGTACTGATATATCATTTACTCCTACTGTAGAGAATATTGCCATCAGAAAACCTCAGTGAATTAACTTCCATCAGTAGCATCAAAGTCTCGATGCCATACTGTCTTTATTTCAAGTTGTAACAGTCTACTGTCTATAAACTTTAAATACTTGGAATTTCAAATCATTTCATGTCACATTTTGTGACGGTCTTTCTTAGTCTCACAATGTTTGACAATCTTTGAAAGCTCACAGATACATCTCTATCTCCCGCACTCCCACGAGTCTTTGAAGCATGTAGTTATAGAGGTACATCTCTATCTCCCTCTCTCCCACGAGTCTTTGAAGCATTTAGTTTCAGAGGTACATCTCTATCTCCCTCTCTCCCACAAGTCTTTGAAGCATTTAGTTTCAGAGGTACATCTCTATCTCCCTCTCTCCCACGAGTCTTTGAAGCATGTAGTTATAGAGGTACTGAACAGCAAAAACAGAAGAAAAAACCATTGAGTGAAAGTGAAAGTATTCAGAACACATATCAGCCATTGAGTATTTGAAAGGAAAAGTGGATGTATGCCTTCGAATGATTTATCTTAAAAAGTAAAGTACATATATATATATATATTTTTATATATATATATATAAATTTATATATACAGCTATGTGCCTTACTTTGATGAGAGTTAATTTTTAGTGCCCAAAAATCTTGCAAACCGGTCGGGTCTTGGCCCCACCTTGACCCTATCATCCACACCTGTATCTTAAAACACTTTGTCTTTAAGAGGTAAAAGTCTCAGGTAGTCAGGTGTATTGGTCTGCAAAGTTGCATTTCTGGGACAAAGTTTTTTTAAGAGGCTAAACCCTCATTTCTTACAGGGTGTGGATCACTAGGTCATACAATCTCGGTCACCCAAAATGCTTTAAGAACGTGGTTTTGGCCCAAAGTTGCTGAAAATTTCCCATATTTTCTCTTAAACACTCACCTTTAGCCACTGGCATATCCCTTCAAAAGACAATGACGTGAGTTTTAGGACACAGCAAACAGTCAGTGAAGTTTGAACACTTTGTTCAATATCACATTGAATATTTTAAATGAGCATTAACATCATTTTCTTACTTTTCTTTTTTTCTTTCTCCATAGTTGCCGGTTGCCTGGTGTTTTCTATGTTTATCTCTGCATTAGTACATAGGGTTTGTGTTACAACCTGGTGAGTATTTTGTTTTAATAATAACACAAATGTGCAGATGGATGGGAGTTTTGTATATATGTAAACATAGTGTTGTCAGTACTTCACAAGAAAAAAAAAGTTCAGATGCACCTCAAAACCTGCTACACTGAATTACTCCACGATTTTCTGTCAGCTTTTCTTGCCTGTCTCATTTGGACAATTTCTCCTGGAAAGTGAAAGTTTTGGCCAAAAATTTAAAAATTTGGACAGTGATATGTTGTACAAATTTTGCAAGGGCAAAGAGTGTTGAGTGTCGCCCAAAGATACCCTGTTGTACTGTGAATATGAAGTTAATAGAACATATTTTGGTTGAGTATTAGAACAGTTTACAGAAACAGTGTATTTAACATTATGATCGAAGCCTGCACTAAATAGCCGACTTTAGCATTAAGTTAGCACTTAAAGGAGCATTCCATGAGTTTTAACATATTTTAAATGTAAATATCTGGAAAATAGGATTAACTATAATAATGAAGCATTTATACAAGCACTCAGATTATACGTCCCTCTTTAAGACTGCGATACATATCAAGAACGTAACATTCTGCCTAAATTCATCCCTTTAAACAACATATACACACTACAAACAAAAAAAAAAGGCGCTTTTATTCTAACTACTTATAAAACTTTACAACTAATTGAGGACTATTCTTTTGTCTAGTAATGATGAAGTTGAATTCTTAAACTGGATAATAATACATGTTGCTATTAAAAGGTATTAATGAGCTAGTGAAAGTAGCTTTTCCTGCTTAGTAATCACAGGAGGAAGAAAAAGAGAGGGTATTCTCAAAGTGTTAACAAACCTACTTCTGTATGGACTGTACTATTAGAAAAGGCTTGTGTACAGCAGATGAATGTATAAATGTGTAATAGAGAGCATGACCTTTGGACATAAAAGAGAATATTTTGGAGGTCTGCTACTTCTGTATCGACCGTACTATTAGAAAAGGCTTGTGTACATCAGATGAATGTATAAATGTGTAACAGAGATAAAAAACAAAGAATCTTTTAAAGCTCTGCCATTTGAAATGGAGTAAGGCTTTGTGTGGCTTTGCCCTAGCAATGTTTGTCAATATTCACATAAAACTGATGCCTCTCAAGCAAACTATTAAATATAAATTTATGTGAGAGCATATAAAAAAAAAAACATTTGCTTGTTTCAAATTGATGGCTGTATATATTGTTTTATGAAACAACAGAAACTCTAGCATTCTGGACATTTAAAAATGTAATGTTTGATGTATTTCTTTGTATTTTTCAACCAATCAATAATTGTATTTGTATTCTGGCTACAAATCTCACAACCTACCAGATAATCTTGGCAACCCATTATTGGATCAGAATGAACAGTTTGGATGCATGAATTTAAGTGTTTGATGAAATTTTAAAAAAGTAACTGAAATTATAATGAACTTAGCAATGAATGTAAAGCCAAAAAACATGTAACATACTAGAAAAACTACGATACATATTTTCATGTGTGTAAATCAATTTGAGGAGCTTGGGGGACGGGGCATGGTGACCATATTGAAGTGACGATGCATAGCGTTTTGCATTGTTTTACCAGACAAAATATTCTCTGCTCAAACTGCTCTAGGAGGAAGAGAAGCACAGTTGATTGATAGTCTTTTATTAGAAGACAATTTGTGACAGCTCGCTATGTTCCTCGTTTATCTACTCTTTAACGATTAATCACATGAGACACAGTTACAGGTTACTTATTTCTCTCTTATGAATTGTGAACCAGTTAATTGAAAGTGTCAACTCTTGTGATACAAAACATTAGATCACTGATTAGAATCATTTCCATCTCCTCATTTTTTTTTTTTTTTTGTAGCTTCCTGTTCTCGATCCTGGCGCTGTACTATCTGAACAAGATCTCACAACGGATATATGCACCTCCTCCAGCCGTCCAGATCACTAGCAAGAAGAGGAGATAGGTTAATGGTCACAAACTCCAGCAGCAAACTCGGTCGATGTTTCAAGTTGTTGCCCTGTTAAATCCTCACGCTTTCTTCTGTCTTTAGCCAATGATTTAAACTGATTTCTTTCTTTTAGTCTTTGTCACATCAGTTTTTCCCATTCTAGTCCCTTGTTTCTCCTTACCCTTCCAACCCCCTTCCAATTCATTTATGCAACACAGTGCCTTCAATGCAAGACAACAAAATTAAAGTCTAAGACCGACTTCTCATTTCCCCCTCCCTTCTCCCTTAGTCAAGCTTGCCGGAAAATGAGTGACCAGAGGTAGTCTCAATGTAATAATGTTTATTAATGATTTACGTCCAGCTGAGACAAATTGTAAGGTAGGATACTGTCATGTCATACTTGAAAACATGTGAACGTTCAGTACGAGCAGTTTGAATACCCTGCGTGTATCAGATAAAGATTCACATACTGTTCATATCAGTCTCTACTAATGTGTTGAGGCGTAACATGAACAATGTACTGGACAGCATATTTGTTACTAAGCATTACAAAATTTTCCCAACAGGCTGTGATTTATAACACTTCATGAATATGCATTAGATTTCTTCCCAGCAGAAAGAAAAATATTAATTATTCAAATGGAAAGAGCACTACTGTATTAGCTTACAGTACTGTATACAACACGATAATGTTCCTTTTATACGGAAGCATACTTTGTTGCGTGTTGTATATGTTATCACTGTTGAAGCAAAATCCTACACTTATTTGGGATTCTCCCAGTGCTATTTTTTTGTGGCTTGTGAATGTTTTACTTTTGTTTCTGATAGATCATACTTAATAATTTCAGGATGATTGTGTTCAGTTTTCTTTGTTTTTATTTCGTGCATAATGTAGCTATCCATCAAGTATCTTGTTTCTTGGTCATGCTAGTGGGAAAGTAAAGTTAAAACTGAAAGCAAATTTGAAACATATTTGTTCCTCTACGTTAGCTTTCATTTTCCACTCTCCTTCCCAATCCACCATGCTTGTGTTGTAATACTGTACAAAATGGTTTTTAAATGATTTGAAATACTTGAAACAGAACCCGTTCACATTAAAAAACAACAATGTTACACGATATATATTTTTTCTCCCTTTCTGGTTTCAAGTTTTGTCTTTATTTCTTACAGGCAAAGAAAATGTTTTTCTTTTGCCTTCTTCGTCCAACGGGTTTGGGATACAGTATGTGACACCAATACTTTAAACTGCAACTTACATGGGGTTGTAGCTTGTCAGCTTTCATGACCAAACCATGAAGCCATGACACATCACTGGATACCCCCTCCCTCCCCCCCCCCAAAAACATTACCTTTTCATGTGTCAAATATTTCATTCTTGTCATCAAAGGCACGCCATTGTATGGTGAGTGTACGATAACATCGCAAGGCCCCCCCCCCCGTCACTATCGTGCTCCAACTTCACCGAATGTGTTATACGTACAGTATGCAGCTGGACTTATGGACACTGTGGGTGCTGTATTTGTAAGACAAATTGTAACATTTTTTTTCGAAAGCAATGTTTAGGCTACAAAGCTTCAATGAAACTGGCATTAATTTGCACAGTGAAAGCAGGGAGCATGCATCAATTTTGTATTCCAAGGCACGTGGACAAATTATTTGACACATTTACCAAAATAATACTATCAAATTTAACGCATGTCCGTAGTGAGGGAAGTATTTCCTTGCTTCCACTGGTTTGACTCTAGCGAGATTCAGCCTTTCTCTAAATGCATCAGTTGTTTAACAGTTTTTCCGTTATTCCTATATATATATATATATATATATATCCTACTTCCAGGAGTGTGCAAATTTGCATAAAATGTTCTATTAATCTGCATGACAAATCTGTAATAATTGAATTTACCACTTGACATTAGCATCACTGTGGGCGACTTATCTTTACACTATACTGTCGACTTTCCATGACTTTCAAAGATACTGTACCTCCTCCACCCCCCCCCCACCCATTCCTGTCTCTGTATTCCCCGTCCTCTTTGTATTTAAATATTACTTTACTATGTTTGGGTTCTATAAAAACAAGTACATGAAACCTAATTTTGGGAAACTAAATGTGTCAATGAGACACGGCACTATCTCAAGTAATATTATGCAGCTCAGTGACACATGCAAACCCTTCTCAGTAACTACTATGTAATATGCATAGCGTTCTCAGTAACACCTATGTAAACACATGCAAACCGTTTTCAGTATCTACTATGTAACATATGCGAACCGTTCTCAGTAACACCTATGTAAACATGCAAACCGTTCTCAGTAACACCTATGTAAACACATGCAAACCCTTCTCAGTAACTACTATGTAACATGCATAGCGTTCTCAGTAACACCTATGTAAACACATGCAAACCGTTCTCAGTAACACCTATGTAACATATGCAAACCGTTCTCAGTAACACCTATGTAACATATGCAAACCGTTCTCAGTAACTACTATGTCACATATGCAAACCGTTCTCAGTTGCACCTATGTAAATTGAAAACCGTTCTCAGTAACACCTATGTAAATTGAAACCGTTCTCAGTAACACATATGTAACAAATGCAAACCCTTTTCAGTAACTACTATGTAACATAAATGCAAACCGTTCTTAGTAACACCTATGTAAACACATGGAGCAGGGAAAAGCTTTCACTTTACATCATTTCTTCGTAACCACTATATGTACTGCTGTCTTCCGAGGCCTGGGAAAGAACACTTACGGTATTCACTTTACGTTCCTCTTTAGGAGTGATGGCATCATTACCAACGGTCAAACCTGCTCCTGTTGGGTTGCTTTCGGTTTTTGTTGGAATGTTTTCAGGGGCGAAGGTTTCCATTTCTTTCATTTCTTGGGTCCTACGTCGCATGGCGGCTTCTGTACTCTCCCTGTTTTTCTGTTCTGCGGCATACTGATTTTCCGCAGTGGACGTAGGCCTACTGTTATGCTCGTCGTCAATATCAGTAGAAGCCACCTGATGGTGAATACGACTGTGACGTGTTGCATTTAGTTCGATGCCTGGTTCATCCGCATTACGATGTGACCAATGTAGCAGACAAATAATGAACAATAACACTAGCGTGAGGGTTAAGAAAGCCACGCCTGCTACCATTAGATAAAGAAGTGGTATTTCTATTGGCTGAAATACATCGAAGGTTTCGTTGTCGTTATCGAAAGTATCACCATTAGTCGCTAATGTTGGTTCATCAGATTGGATGGTTGATGAAACCGTGGTCCCAGCGCCCAATGTAAATGATGTTGAGTTCTCGGTCGCATTTTCTGTTGATAGTAACGTATAAAACGATCGGTAATACATTTTCTTCTTTATTTTAAGTTTTCAAAGCTATCGAACATATTAAAACTTGTCGATGATAGTATTAACACTCATGAAATCAACCGATATTGTGCCGACTTACAGATACCCGATGAGAGACGTGCGAGTGTGGGTGTGGGGTGGGTCAGAGGGCTACAACTCTCGGGAGACCAGAGTAACATTGGGAGCGCCGGAAAATATGGAGGCCCCTAATGAGTGCAAAATGGACTGGTCCGTTGATATCCCTGTGGCCCTTCCTGGCAGTCGAGGATTCTTTCATAACCTCGCGACTGACGGTAGTGGATATTTCCCGTCATCATTCCCTGAGTGAACTGATCAAAGCCCTACACCTGCTGGAAAAGGTACTCTAAGAGCTTGTACCATATAACACCATACCAAAGGATACCACTGTCTTCTATTAGTAATTTCTGTTTTAAAGGAGCCTTAAAAAGTTTTAAAAAAAACGTTTTTGTTCATTTTACGAATTAAAGATGACGACGGAGGATTATTAAGTCTTCGAGAGGCAGTGGTCGAGCATGTGACCAGACCAGAACCAGAACATAATCTTTCAGCTTTTCGACAAATGAAAACTGTGCAACTACTACAAATTCCAATACTTCTTATTTTCTTTTTCCTTTGTTTTTAACAAAACGGCGCGTCTCAAATAGAAAAATGGGCAATTATTTATTACAAACATGAAAAGAGCGATATATGTTTCATAAACATATAGAGGCACTTTTGCAAAGTGGCTACCATATCAGCAAAACTGTACAACAAAAATCCGAACATTACCGTTTAGTTAAAGAGTCACTTTTGCGAGATTTGTAATATTTTCGAATAATTGGGTCCACGAGCACCCTGTGGGCCACCTACGCCCCTGTACGCAGTGGGACTACAATTGTTTCGTATTTCAAAGTTGTATATAAATTAAATGTATCTTTTATCGCAATCATTTTGCGATTATGAAATCAAATTCACGAAAGCTCCGTATATATAAATACCAATATACATCTTGATATACATGAATGGCGCGAAAACATGACTTGGTAGTTGGTAGTCTGTAGTTAAGCATGGCGAAGAATAGAAATTAGCTTACCATTGGCGTGAACAATTACATTATTCAACAGGAAACTGCATACCATAAACCACCTTAATGATGAAGTCACCATCCCGAGTATCCAATCGTGTTCTAAAAAGATATTAATATTTCTCATCCAAAAACTGGCAACGTTTTGATTCCTGTCGTCAAATTATAAAATTGTAATCACCTACAAAGTTTGTTGACTGTCAGAAAATGTATTTTCGAAAAAGTCCTGTGATATTGCGGCAAGCCTGTGAATAGGATGAACTAGGATATCGTCTGATAACGAATTCAATTCAATTGAGAAGACAAATACACTTAGAAGCGTTGAAAGCGATCCTGAAAGAATGCATGCCGTGACGGTTATATAATATCATATTTTCATATTTCATATGCTTAGAAAATGAAGACTATAGATAGAAAGAAAATTGATATAGTTGTTCATTGATATGTTAATAATTCTCAAATTAACTTATTTATTATTTTGTACGATAGTGAACTTCCTGACTTATTAATTATACATCAACTATTATTAAAAATCGAATTGTTTGTCAGTGTTGAGAACAGTATAGTGAAAGTGTCGGAATTGCCCATTTTCACATTATCTATGTCATAGCCAAATTAATAAACAATATCAATGAAATGGAATAATATGTAATTTGGCGTAATTATTAGCTCATAAAATTGCTCTTTAAATTGACTAATCACTCATAAAATTGACAAATTGAAGGAAATCATGTTAAAGTAAGTATAGATCTATTTAAATTTGTTAATTTTCATAAGTGTCTTTTACCCCTGTTTAATTCGTTACTCGGACCCTTTTCGGAACTATCAAGAATTGACCCATAGCCCAAGCTTCTCCCCATTTATGTATACATATGTTTCTGATACATATAGAGGTAATACATAACCAAAACTACCAACGAACGTGGTTTACAACCCTCACCAGCCCCTTCCCCCACAGCGACATATGACTTTACGGTGACCTCCAAACATACCCGGTAAGATTCAAATAACTGAGATATTACATAGTGATGGTCCACGCCGTATGCATGCTTCATCATGTCTTAGGGCAATGGAGTTGCTCTTACATAAGGCCACTTAAACTGTACTTACGTGCTACAGTACCCGGACCTTATCTGTGCATTTGAACGTGGAATGGAATCGTTGTGTATGATGTATATCATATGCCTGCATTCAGTTGCCAAGGGCACGAAAGGGGGGGGGGGACTCGCGGGGAACAAACAGTTACGTTTAAAGCCAAGTTTGCCCCCCCCCCCCCGCGAGGCTGAGACTATTATGTCACCAGTTTTAATTTCGAAGTCTTCATTTTCCTTATGTTTATTATGAAAATGAGTATCATTACTGTTTATCCCATATTCACCAATGCCCCTAATTGACGACTGATCCTGGGATGTATCCTCCCCCCTCCCCACCCCGTCCCTACTCGTACCCCTTCATACAGTCTTGTGCCACACTGTGAGACTGCTGTAGACACACAACCCACCCTCCTCTCTCACACTCCCTACCCTTGACCGAATTCTTGTTCCACCACGGTATATAGTTTAAAAGGTGATACTGTAGTGAGGTGAACTCTTGAATATGCAGGGTAGGTACTTCTTCTTGATGATGACCAGTGCTCTTGCCATGCTCAGGGGGTATCACTATTGACCAATTGCTGGACACCCTCTCGATCCCGTCCGTTGGTATTGTACCGCAGTTAATGTAGTGATGGTAGTCGAATTAGTTACTGAAATTCAATGTTCACCTGACTAATGCGAAGTCTTGTCATGTAATTATAGTTATGATAGGTCTTTATACATGTTAAATGATTAGGTTTTCGTCACAGAAATTAATACATCGAAGCCATATCGCACCTGCTGACGACAATACTCTTTGCAGCTATTTGAAGGTCACTTACGCCATCTTTATACACCCAAAACAATGGCTCTTGCAAAGGGTGTCTACGTTGGCATGCGTTTCGAATTTTGTACAATGTGCATGTCTTTGTTAAAGGATATTGAAGTTACAAGGCACCGTCATAGATGTAGGCCTATACAAACGTGTACCGCAGCATTGTTAGTAGTCGGCCATGGTACATTGTTGTAAACTTACATGTGGTCTCTTCCTTCTGTAATATTACATTGTTTTCAATTTGCAAATTAATCTCCAAGTTCCGTCAGTTGTCTTCGGTGACGCATGTTTTAAGTTGTCATGAATTTTTTATCACTTCATAACCTCAAAAAGCATGCATACATTTACCACAAACATTGAATCTTCATCTTCATCGTCATTTGCTTAGAAGGCACAAGTACTCCGTTTTGTTGCATCTTTGGCGTCTTAATTTGCAATTTCAAATTAGTTAGGCCCATACTGGCCTACTGTACAGTAAGAGCAGACTAGCTGTGATCTTAGTCCCAACATGGCATGTCATCAGCAGTACTTGTGTTGAATTCTATTTTCTGATCCTAGGATATAGCCTAGACCTAATAACTACAACTGTAGCTTTTATACAACCATAACTATAATAATGATGGATGAAAATATAATATATAGTTGTTTAATTGTTCATTTAAAAGCAGCATTTCAATTCTATGGCACCTTGAAAACGTGGTTAAACGTGCAGTCTATTTCCGTAGATGGTACGGTTAGACCTAGGCCAAAGTGTTGTTACGTGTGAGCAGTACAGAAGTGTTTTTCATAATAAAAATATGATATATAAGATTCATTCTGCTTTCCATTCCGCATACAAATACCCTTAAATGTGTCTCACAATTCTGGGTATATTATTTATCTTAATTTTTTTTCAAGAATTGCTGAAGATCTGGAAAATCAATTGGGCACTTCATAGCCTAATATTAAGACTCTACGTATAGTATCAGTGTGGGTTGATTTTGGGTGAGCTGTTGATCTTGAAGTTGCTGCAAGCAACCCGAAGTGGCTTTTATGTATTAATTTCTGTGGTTTTCGTTAATTTGACATGGTAATATGAATCGTATCACTGAGCCAAATGGACGGCACGCTAGAGCGGTGCATCCCAGCCCGACGGGTGTTAGCGTGGTTGTCCGACCGGACATTCCTTAGGAGTTGAGCAACCTGACTAGCATCTGCCGTTTCGAAAATAAAATATTGCGTTTTGTATTAACGAATAGTATATAGAAGACCAAATGGTTAAGGAGTGTAAGTGATGAGTTTGTGTAAGTTATAACAAGACAATAATATATAGTTAGAATTAAATAGCATTTCCAAAATACGACCTGAATATCATTGTTAACGTGCTAGCTTAAGGTCAGGAGACTCTGCAGCCGATTGAGATTACAGTAACTACTGTAAATCTTAAAGATTTGTACCACAGTAAATACTGGATCGTTCTGACAAATCTGATATACCGGTAGCATGTGCTTTTATTTTTACAGTAAGAACTGAGGATATTTGTAATTCCAACAAATCACAAACAACTGGATTTGTTGGAATTACACATACTCCTCATTTCTTACTGCAATCCTCATAGCACATGCTACCGAATTATAGCACGATCCAGTTTTTACTGTGGTACAAAACTGTAAGATTTACATTAGTAACTGTGTTCTCTATGTGTATCGGGTGATGTAAGAGGTCAAAGTTACTTCACCACACAAGGAACCTGCTGAGTGGTGGATGCTCATCATACCAATTGAAATATGAAGTATCCCAACGCAATATACAAGAGGAGCTTTCACAAATCAACCAAACTAAAATAATGATACCTGCTGCAGACTTCCTTGGGTTGAAAGCTTACCTTTGCTTACTACGGAAACGGAACAGAGAACTCATAAAGTATGTATGCCCTGACTTGTTCATACTTTAGCTGAATTTTTAATATAGCTTTGTTAATAAGTAACTTTAATCTTGATATGGCCATCAGACAAAATGGAATACAAATGTTACATGCCTGGTCACCTGCTTGGTGTCAGTGAATTTCCAAAAGGATATATGCAAGGAACAGGCTGTCATCATTGGGGACAACTTGTAGGGTGAATGGCTTCCATTTGTCACGTTCAAACGTTGTCACGTTCAAACATGATTTTTGTGCCTCAGCTACCCTGTTCATTTACCTCGTGTGCTAGTCTACCCACCGTACCTAGGCCTGGAGAATTGCAAAACATATGATATTCATAGCATCGTTGCTTTTTGGAAAGTAAGGAACATGGTTTGTCTTATAAATATTCATATTCTAACATGCCTAACATGAGCAGATTTGCCGCATACATTATGTATGGTCGAACACATATTACCTGTCAGCACCTTAGGGACGGTTGGGAAGATTCTACAGTCTCTCATAAGTTTACCTAACGACCTACTCCATGTCGATTTGACCACTGTCTATTAGCTTCTTATATCTTTTCAATATTCGACAGGTTTTAAAAATTATTTTCCTCTCAATTGCAATGAAAAATGAGACTATTGGATGAATTTTCAAACCCGGAAGATGAGATTGCTGTTTAACTATAAATATTCATTACTGCTTAAAAGTGACGCATGCGCACGATCGGAGTTATCGTTGTAAACATACGTGAATGGCCTGTAGTGATCACATGACAAATAGTAAGGGCGCTATTTCACTATCTATACTTTCCTTTCATTCTATATGCATTACACGTTAGTTGATGGGTATTAGCCAGTGTTCTAATCTTGTGAGTTATGTAGTGATCGGTTAAATATTGACGACTCACCCATTGTTCGTGATGAGTGGTATAGGGAATGGTCAGTTGGATAATTTATTTTATACTAGTTGGGCCATTCCATGTCAAATCACGGATGGCTATTGCTGGACCCTCTCGAAAACTTACCACCCTCATTGCATGATATGAGCACAACGTAATAAGCATATTCTGAAAATGTCAGTTACATTGCTTCAAAATTGGCCGATTTATCACACTTTGAAAATCCTAAATTTTTGTCGCCACGGTGGCATTTTGGCAAAACAGGGAAGGACTAGCGAAAAAAAAAAGCTCTAGATACATCTTTCAAAAGAAACTGTTAGACTTGCATACAAATCAAGATACCATCGCTATTGTAGTTACGTCTCAAGCTGTGTGTATGCAGGGACGAAGCTACGGCCTGATGATTGGGGGGGTGTAGTGGCTGAAATTCCAACTGGATGGGTTTTGGAGCCAGAAAATTCCGACTGCTGCCTTGTACCCCCCCCCCACCCTCGCACTAATCGTCACCCCATCTTTCGCAACTGCACTTATGTTCTGAACTTTTTTCGATACATTTGTACCTTAGGGGGCAAAGTTTTTGCTTATGTTGATGGCACTTTTAAGCTTCCATAGATTAGCATTGGCGTTTTAATTGTATACAATAGAGACAATATATATCCCAACGACGTAGCCAGGAGTTTGAAAGAGGGAACACCTTTTGCGATTGTTATGGAGGAGGGGTCTTAGGGGAGGGGGTGTCCCCCTCCCCTTTGAGATATTTTTGAACAATTGAAGGTCCTTAGATGCGATCTGGTGCAATTTGTTGCCAGTTTCATCATTATCATATGATATCATATTATCAGCAGATTTTGTTTTCCTGTTTGAATTCTTTTACATTTTCTTTTTCATAATATATCAGAAATACATTTGACGAACTTAACTGATGGACAATATAAACTTTCATATTTTGTAAGACAGCCAGATGTGCAGTGGCCTAAAAACAAATATCGTTATCGCCGTGTATTAGCAGTGTAATAACAACAGTTTTTAAACATATTTTTCGACACTGAAAGGGGGGAGCAGTCGCTCCCCTGCTCCCCCTGGCTACGTCCCTGTATATCCTGAACTTACTTGAAGCAAGCGAACAGGGTCGACCCACCCAATAGCAAAATTAATACATAAATTATCCGAATTGAAGCTGGCGAACGTTGTATTTTTTTTAGAGTATTCAAAATCATACGAAGTTTTGTATGGTGGAGTATAAGGATCGCGAGATACAATTTCTCAATGTGACGAGTAAACGTGGTAAATATGACTGATTAAAGGTCAATTTTGATCGAAAATTTTATGTCACTCACAAATTACAAGAACATATGAAAATAAAAGTGCGACAGCCAGAAAAATTAGAATGCGACAGTCGGAAATTCCGAATTGAAGCTGGCGACAGTCGGAAATTCCGACAGTCGGAAATTCCGACTGTCGCACTCAAATTTTCCAACTATCGTAATTTTTACCAAGATTGGGGGGGTGAGACACCCCCCACACCCCCCCCTCTAGCGACGTCCCTGTGTGTATGATGGATGCACTTTTACCTTGGAAGACACTCAAATAATATGAATAAATGTATGTGCTTACCTTTCTGTAACATAGTGGAAATGTTTGGGCTACTTTCAAATTCTGTTGGGATCCGTTTGGATAAGGACAATGTGTGCCACAAGATTATGCCTAGCACAAATACACACTGTACATGTATGTATTGTCTTATCTTGTCCTCTTTCTCGGTTCCCCGATGAGCGCGTCTTGCCTATGCTGTGAACTTTCAAGGTAAGTTTCGGGCTATCAGTCATAGCAAAACTAATTTGTGGAATGGGTGGTTCTTGTGTATATGTTAAGATTAATATCTTGCATTTCCGCCTTCTTTGAACAGCCAAATTTCAGAAATAAATCATCCTTCCTCTCTTTTCATTTAATAAGTGAAATAAGCGAAGAAATAACTATAACTATATATCTGTGTTATTTACTCTGTATCTACTAATCAGAAGCATTCTCTTCTCAAACTTAAGCTTCTTGTTTCTCCATTTCTAAGCTTGCCCTTTTTAATTTGCATCAATGAAATAAAATGCACCTCGGTTAGGTGAAACCTCCATTTCCATATCTTCTTCCGATTCTAAATCTAGATATGGTTGTTTTAAAGTGACTTGCTCTTCCCGGATAATTCCTCCATTACTCAAGCCAATTTATCGCAATATAATGCCATACAGTTTACAATTGCAATCATCGCAGCTGTTAATGTACTATGTACTTGAAATGCATTTTGAAAAAGAATATTACCCATAATAACTAGACTATAAAGACCATTAGCTAAGCCTTTTCGACTCGTTTGTCATTGATCCTGCTTTTACCAGGTACATTCATTAAACCTAACCATAAAAAAATTGCATAGGTTCCCCCATTAAAATGACATGGTGATGTCGTTTCACCATATTATACAGAAAGTCTGCATCAGTTTCGGAAAGTTTAACTTTCAGCAATGACACGAGTGGCATTTGTATCCTGACAAATGTGTTTTCACCATCTGATTCTCAATTGTTGAGAAGAAGTTTTTTTGAAGAGAGTATTAAAGCTTCATAATAAACATGAAAATGAATAACTTGGGAGCTCTCTAGCCACGCCAAATTTATCCTCTGTCGTATCGGTCTTGTCAGAACCGTGAATCTGGCTCACTGAACTTGACAAGTTGCTATCTACGATTGCAGATCAATAACGATTCAATGAGTTGATCAATAGTAGTGTACATAAAGTTCGTTTTTAATTATTAAAGAATATGTCTTTTGAAACATATTTTCGAAAGTTTTAAGTCACGCTAACATTTTTCTGCACCTAAGCTGGTATTCCTTAAGCAGGTTTTCTCGTTTGGCGAAACTGCAGAAATGGAACTATGCACTTGACAAATTCACGGAGGCATGATCACAACTGGCGTACGCTTTCACACGGACGTGTTACTTTAATGCAGAATCGTTAAACAGTAAAGATTACGCACAGTAGTAGCCAGAGCCTTATATACAGAGAGTTGCGACAACTCGGGTCCGGGAATTTTCGATCACGTGACCTCATGGCACCATTTTGGGGCCAACTAATTCTGGCCGTAAGATCGACAACAACGTACGTTCGAGCAGTCAACATCTGCGCTGCCATCACAGAATGCCTGGCTGTTCAGCGTGGGGCTGTTCGAATCTTCCCGAAAATGGGTCAAAGCTGTTCAGATTCCCAACAAACCCAGATCGGAGGAAAACATGGGAGGCGAAAGTAAACAGCTTCACTGGAAGGCGAACTCCAATAACAAACTTTGCGATGTGAATACTTCACCTAGGCCTAGTACAATGAACTAAGATTCGTAACACTAGGCCTAGCCTAGTCCATAACCAGGACTGTGGGTTACACCACACAGTCCTTACAGCTATGTATGGTGCACTGTGCAGTGTACATACACACATAGTTAACAACACAGAAAACAGAGCATAAATTTCAGGCATGCAAATGGTCTATTTTTAACAAGTTCTGATCAAGAGAGTTGCGATGTTGGGATGAGATCTGTTATAAGGTGCATAAAAATATCTCTGCAAAGTTTCGTGAGTATATTCCTTAAATTGAAGGCTCCAGCGTGGCAAGACAAATCGGGGATCTACGAAGCACAGTGTGCAATACAAAGCACCAAGGGCTAGCCTAGCCCCTAATGAAAAACTGCTTGGCTCCATTGAGTCATGAGCTTGTTTGGATTATTATTTATGAAAATTTGGGTGGCGATCTGGCAGACCATTGAAATGATTAATCATTCTGCTTTGCACTTGATGATTTGAATTGAACTGGTCCAGAAGCCCACTATTTTCTATGAAATAATATTGAAAAATTAGGTTACTAAAATATCACTGTAGGTTAGGTAAAAATATTTCCTAGAACATTGTGTCCTGTTAGAGGATAGCAGGTAAAACTAACAGAGTCAACTGAAAACCATAGGCCTAATTAGGCTCAGGAATCATGTTTGTCCATGTCATACATAGGTACGGTATACAGATCCTAATTCATATTCTTACAACCGGGCAGTTCCAAGCAAAAGAGGACATAACCCAGGAAATTCAATTTGACTGAGCCTAGGCCTAGCATTTTACCGTGGTTGGCGGGCAACTCCCCCCCCCCGGCAATCCCCCCCCCCAAAAAAAACGACTCTAATTTTCGACTTCTGACAACATATTTATGCTTCTGTTGGGGGGAGGGTTGTCCGGGGGGTGTTGTCTGGTCACGATTACCTTATCCATTAATAATAGAAGCCCATGCCTAGTAAGAGAGGCACAATTGGTATTTTGAAAAATTTCTGACTTTTTGGATCCTATAGTATATATAGATGCAGCTTTTTCAAGTTATTAGACATAAAATTCGTAGATAAAAGCCTGACTCTCATACAAAAATATTCTGAAGTAGATCTTTTCAAATTCCAGCAGCAGCTTAGTTCTCATAACGCTGAAATATCCTACTCACATATACCATATGTTTGCGATGTGAGTTCCAGATTAGTGGGAGGGAATAATTCATTTTTTTTCCGACGTGGCTGTTTATATCCGACCGACGAGACCAATTGTGATACCCCGAAACAATCCCCCTCCCCTGCCCCACATGTCACCTTTAACCCTGCACTCTAAATTTTGTGGGACTGGAACACAGACAAAATGTGATTGGTCCATTTAGTTACCATAGCAACCAATTTTCAAAGACCTAGCTTCATGATTCTGTGCACCATGTCAGTACCAGTCACATGTCCAAATATCAACTTCATCAGCCATTGCTAGCTCAAGTTACAGTTAATCCCAATTTTGACCAATCACAGGCTTTGTTTGGTTACCATGGCAACAATGGAAGAATGTACATTATTCCGCAACTGTGCAATATGTGTTACAATATGATATATAACCAGTCATAATACAATTTTACCGTACCAGAATATCAACTGTTGAATTTGGACTTCCAAATGTGCCAACCTCATCCCCTTGAACTTGAGCGCAGCCAATCCCTCCCCCCCCCCCCTCCCGTTCGACACTCGACGCCCTACTTACACAGCCTCGGCGCATAAAAGCACCACAACATGAGCAGGCCAAAAATAAAACCCAGAATCCCGCTCATACTTCTACAATGCCATCGAAAAATTCCCCTATCCACCTGAACGCCCATTCCCACACATACTGTATGTTGCCCATTTGGCCCCAAAATGGCGCCCAAATTTCAGTTGTCGCAACTCTCTGTATATAAGGCTCTGGTAGTAGCGATATGACAGCGCCCTCTGTTCTAACGCTGGAAAGATTATATCTAGACATAGCTCTGGCTCGGACAGCATACGTCATCGTCACGTGAATCCTAACGAGGGCACGCTAAAATTAGAAGTGGGTGGATTGCCTATAAAATGCCATGCATCTTAGATAAATAAAAATAATACGCCCACGGTTTATACGGAAATTGAACGTTAATATATAAGAACACATTTAGGGAAATGAGAGTTTATATACAATCCTTCCTTACATAAATAAAATTATATGGATTTCACAGCAAATATTGATTCTTACATATAAGGAATTAGTACATATAAATCAATAAAAAATTTCCATATCCTTATTCTATAGCGGAACATATCCTCATAACTAGAAGAAGTTATAGTCAATTGAATTCCAAAGCTTCAGATTTTTGTAGGAATTTAGTGCAAATTGTCTTCATTTTTAAAGTTTAAGTATACTTTTGAATGTGAAAATATGGAAATTTACGTTCATGCAAGCTACAGTTTACCAGCTCAGGCGACAGCTCAACTTTGAAGGCTTTCATATAGAAGGTTATATATGACACTTTAGGAAAACTTACGAACGTGAAAAGATTTCAGCCATTTCAATTTGTACGGTAACAATGCCACCTAATATTCTACTGAGACGAAAGTGAAAATGGGTTGTTGTTTATTGCCTGCACACAGTGCAAAAATCTGCGCTTGCAGTTTTCTTTCCCCATCTATTGCATTTATCACTTTTGTATCATTCGGGATGGCTTCAGACATAGGATAAAGACCTCCTAATAACGAAAGCAAGTCATGCTGAATGTAACCAAATATATGCATAACATACACGTTAGCTCTAGCTGATTTAAGTATACTATCTTCAATAACACGTATTGCAAAACGTTATTATGTGTATGAACGTCTATTTTTGAAGTTATCTTTATAAATAGTAGTCTGTATTTTGCAATCTCTCAAAGAACAAAGATCTACAATTGGTTATTAGCAGCGGTATTCTTTCCATTCACACGGCATAATACATAGAGGGTGATAACTATTAGGAATATGTTAACGAGTTAGTTGCATATTAACCTGGTTAAGACGAAGACGTTCGATGAAAAAACAAACGAATATTAGTTGATTATATTACACTTGATTCATCCATTCATGATTATCATTACCGATGTCGGCCCAAAAAGACTTGTTCTGATCTCAGGATTAGATATAGAGGTATAAGAATAGAGTTATGACAATCATACACATGACTCTGATTTGGTAGACATTTTAACACAAGTAAACAATTCGAACTAATAAGAATTGAGAAGATTTACAACAATGGCATAAAGAAACCTCGAGAAGCAACTTTATTACGTAGGTTTTACCGACTTATACCATACCATGTCAATAAGGGATAGTGTAGCCTTCCCAAACGCCATGCAACGTTTAGATCTTTACCATCAGATTCTGTAGATTTTACCAATAAATTTGATATATACTTTAAAATCTTAAGTTAAAAATGTCACAAAGTTTGATTCGCCTTTGCAATTTGAATTGAAGCAATGATGTTTTAGTACTATTCGATTTTGAAAATGTATAATGTTAACAAAAATAATCACATTCATACTACATTGATCATGTTATATACTCCCGAGCTGTTGCTTCTCCATACCGCCCATGTTGATTGCAAAGGCAAATGGAGAACAATTTTTGTTTTATAGCAAGAAACGGTTTTGAAATACTTAGGACCTGGCGACTTGTCTTCCAACACACAACCGACGTATCAATTGACTGTCAGAGTATTAAACTTGCTTAGAGAATCAATACGCAGACAAACAAAAGTGGTAGTTTGTTTTTCATTCATTTATGGGTAAAAGCCAGAACCTCCGTTTGTGCGAGGGATGGAATTTGAAGCACATTTTCAATTGTGTTTGCTGAAATGTTGTACAATAAGTAACCATAAGTAGTCGATTCAATAAAATGATGCATGTACAGCAAAATGATAGAATCAAAACATAGTTAAGATGTAGCATGTTGCTATGGGAACGAAAACCTATTGACGCGAGGAACAAAATGCAAAAAAAAAGGGGATTTTACATGGATTGTTGGAGGAAATTAGGACAGAGCTTAACGAAAGTTATCACCAGAAGGCTGTACGGAAATTGAGTATTATATTGTACAGTACTGTGAAAAGACAAAACCCCTGTTGACAAACAAGGAGACAGTATTAGGATCATTTAATATGTTGCGTTTTATTCCATACTATAACGTATATATACTGTAATTCTTTTTCATCAAAATATTGAATAACGTTAATCTGGAGTAAAGTAAAGAAAGTTGATATTTGGTGAGAAAGCATAATATGACACATGTTTAAACTTCAAAACAACTCACTGTAAACTGAATGACCACATGGCTACCCATAGACAGGAGAAATATGAAACTTCCTTTTTAAAGTTTAAGGGCTGACTCTGGATATTTAGCAATCTAAAGCAAATATGAATAATCATTATATCTCAAATTCAGAGGGGAAAAAATCACACAAACACAGATATTTGTAACACATTTAAGCCTAGTTTTGGACTAATGATCAGTTGGTCATATACCCTATATATAAGAAACCGCATAGTTTACGGAGGTAAAGTGTTGGTGGTGTTATTATAGCTTATGTCATTATTCTAATTGAGGTTTATTCAAATATAAGGGGCCAACTGGGAACCATGCAGATAAGCTCACACCAGAATTTACACTGTGTTAAACATTTCATATACAGTGTTTTAACTTGTACTGTACATACATCTTCGTAAAGGAAACTAGTTACATTTTGTAAATTTTGCACGCATAAAGACCGGTGGGATTTTTGCTTTGGTCAAAGTTCTTTATCTGAGTTCTGTCCATAGGGCACAATTTTTTAACCTGACATAGGGGCCATTTTCCACAAAACTCTGTGGGACCAACTTTGAAGTCTAGTGGTTCCATCATTTGCGAATTCATTTAGCCATCATTGATCTTGGTAGTAACGTCTAAATTTAGGAAGAATCACATTGACAATATTTCAGTGAAATATTTGCAACAGGTTCTGGAGGGCTGTAATATCTGGACAACGTTGGTAATACAGAGCTAACTTTTTATGTAACTACATTATGTGTATCCTTAAACTAAGTTTCAGCAAAGTCTGGGTGGTCACCTGGCAATCCATTGAAATTCCGAAGAAATCTCAATTACGACAACCCCCACCCCCCCCCAACAAAAAGAAATAAGTTTTAGGTGTTAAGGGTATAATTTGTTGATACTTTTGGGAGTTTCATATATATTACAGCAATTTTACCTCTGGAAACTAAACTTTCCTGTATTAAAACGCGAGGGACGGAATTTTCACTTAATTTTTGATATTTTTTTAAAACAGTTTTTGAACTTTTATTGTGTTTGAAATTTATGAATTAAAGAATGAACATGAATGTAAAGAAGGAACGTAAACAACCTAGTTAATCTATAGTTAAGTCATTTTAATCGAAATCCGTCCGTCGCGTATAAACCCTGTTATTTATAACTTAAATCACCAGTTTTGTCTAAAAAAAAACACAATTTTTGCAACTGCCTTTTTTAATTTCATAAGCTTTAATTAGTTGTGCCACAAACCAGGAGTGAATGTTTCCTATTGACAGTACATATCAAATTCAAGTTTGTGGTTGGCCAGCTTTGGCTTTCATCCATATCTTTTGTGCACTAAATTATTTAACTGAAATGCAATTGTGTCCTCAATAATAATCCCCTGGTCTTCTCCACGTCTTGAGCTACTCAGCAATTAAAAATTCGTATCTTTGAATCCCCGTCGCCTCCCCTACCAAGCCCGTGTAATCTCCATCCTAACCAGCAAATGTCTCATTTTATCGATTTCATTGTGATCCACACAGTCCAGTATTAATTTAACTGATTCCTGCATTGATGGAATAGTCGACAAGTTTATAGAGAATACCTGTTCTTATGTTAAACATCATGGGCCATACATAGACATAAGCATAGACCAGAAAACGCAGGTCCCTTATGAAGAAGCCCTCCGTGAAATGAACAAAATATAGTGTCATTTCGCATACACACCACCCTCACCTCTCCCAGCCGTTCCTTTTGTTAGTCCTCCTTCAATGCTCCAATTCTCTCACATCAATCGACACTCGAGTGGTACTCAAACATCTCGGTTATAAGTACTCAAATTTGTATTCTAGAAACTTGATCGAGTTCAAAATCAACTTTTTGATTTACGACAACAGCCGTAGCTGAAGTAACAACTGTCTGCCTATTCGTGGTTTGATTCGATTTTAATTTTGATTAATTTTTTTATAATATACATTTTAATATACAAAGCTATAGTTAACTCCATGACTTGTTGTTCTATGTAGCTGCTCTCATAGAAGGTTTTTTGTTTTTATTTAATAGACAGATTTTTCCATATGTATGGAGCACAGCTGGCCAGGACATTTGGCAAGCGAAATTACATTGCAGGCTTGTATCATTGAAATTTGACATATATTTGATCAGTGTTAATTGCTAGTTGATTTAACGGAATAATGTTAGTGAAATTACACATTGCACCTATTTAAGTCGCCCTTGATACTGCTTGGCTTTCTTTTTGCATTTCACAATTCATTTAATATTAAGTGGGCTCGGTTTTGATGAAACACAATCACAAAAATATATAAAATCGTGCCTTCTCCTTGTGCGTTGAGATGTTTCATCTTATAAGATTGATTTGATTCTTGCTAGAAGAAGGAAGAGCTACATTAGACAAAGCATGATACTAGAAACATAATTGTTCAATGAAGAAGAATCTGGTTGTCAATGTATCAGTTCACGGAGCAGGACGCATGCTAAACTAGTATCGTCAGGCATGATGTGTATTTCGCCAAAGCGGCAGATGTACTATTAAAAAGGTCGAGAAATCACGAACTCGGAAAGTACTTACTATGAAAAGCGTTCTCGTCATTCAAATTCCAAAATAGACTATACTGGATTGCGGCATTCCAAACCCTTTTATATAAAACTCCCTTGGTACTCAGATAATGGGAGTCAATCGATACAAAGTCCACTTATTACATATAATATTTCAGTTTGTCCTCCTTCAACACCCCTCTCCCCTAGACCGCCATTATCTCCTCTCCCCATCTCTTCATCATCTTATTTTAACTATCATATACATAGCTAGTCGTTCCACTATGAATGTTTTCCATTTCCTCACCATGTTCTTCCTTCAGTCAATCCAGTTCAATGTGCAGTACACCTTTGCTTTGTTCGATGCTGCATTAAGCCCTTTCCATAAAGCAAGCCATCTAATGGGACATTTTTCCTGTCTCATCTCCCATCCGCATATACCTTCTTCCCTCCGAGGAGTCGTTACGCCCTAGCAACTCCCTGCTCCCTCCTTCCGTATCATCCTATACATCGCCATAGTGTCCTCTGGTCATCCCAGATACACCGTGCAGTCACTGTCATAAAGCTACTCATCCAGTCCGATATTTTCATCATCAGATGGATCATCCAAAGAATTGGTGTCAAAATCGGACCACACCTCTATGTCATCATCGTCACCTTCTCTTTCTCTCACTGTGACGGTTTCATCCATCTTTTTGCCGCCCTGCTCATTCTCTTTCTCATTTTTTTCCTCCTCCTCCTCCTGGTCGGTTTCTTCCTCATCCTGTGTTTCAAACATCCGACATAGACTCCTGTTTTCCACCCTTTTGAGGCTCTCAGGTCCTGGAGTAAAGGTGGAGAGGTTTGATGTATTGACCTCATCGTGCGGTAGTTTAGATACTCTCGTTATAGGAAGATTGTTTTTCGGTGTTTCTTCTTCCTCTAACATTACTGATTCACGGTTGATCAATCCGTTCACTCTCAGAGATATGTGTGTCCCTGACATCATAAAGTCTACACTTTCTACATTCTCGCGTCGTGTTCTTAATTTGCTAAACGCAAAACAAAGACACGACACTAGAACTGCTCCACAAGCTCCAATGATTGCAATAATTATGATGAAATCCCCATTTTCCCCTGTGCCTTCACTGTGGGTGGAAGTTTTGGACAGAGATGAACTTGAATGTGTACTGGTTATCAATGGACTGTATGATCGTGTGGTTGTAGTTTGTTTAACCGTAGATGATATAATGGGACTCGATGTTTCACGTCTAGTTGTTGACTCCGTGGTCATCCCTGTGCTTTCTGTAACTGCACTAGATCCATGACTGTATGTAGGAAAGGTTCGTTTCGTGGTGGTTGCTTCGCTCTGTGTTGTTATAGTCTCTGATGATAATGGTGTCGATGATGACGTTGATGTTGGTGACGACGTCATTGTTCCGTCTGATGTAGTGATCTTATTGGGCGGCGAAGACTCCTGACCAGTCGTGGTGCTAGTTGTACTTAATGATGTCGATAACGACGGACGATTACTGTTTGGTATCGGTGTCACTGACAGCATATCAGACCTAGGACTTAGACTCGTGATTTCATTCTCTGTAGAGTTTTCATTGTCTTCAAACACAGTTGTGAAGAACTGTATTTCGGTGACCACATCGGTATCTCCTTGGTCATCGTTGATTGTCGGTGTTAAGGAAGCCTCTGCAGAATAAAATATGATTATATTGGTTATTAGGTATTATTAGGTGCCTATATATATATATATATATATATATATATATATATATATATATATATATATATATAGAAATATATATATGTGTGTGTATATATATGTATATATATATATATATATATATATGTGTGTGTGTGTGTGTATATATATATATATATATATATATATATATATATATATATATATATGTGTGTGTGTGTGTGCGTATGTGTGTGTGTGTGTTTAGTTAAGTTTAGTTTAGGACCCTATAGGAGAGGAAAAAACTGAAGACACTCAGACCCGATTACCATGCTTAAAGTGCTTGTCCAAAGCATTCTTAAACCCATTGACACTACTTGCAAGTACAACTTTCTCAGGCAAATCGTTCCACTCATTCACAACCCTATTAGGAAAAAGTTATGCCGAATATTAATCCTACTTTGTGACTTTTGGAGTTTAAGACAATGACCTCTGGTACAACTATTATTAGCAAACCTGAAAAGTCGGTAAAGTTTATAAATTGTCAAAACCATACATAATCTTGAAAACCTGAATATATATATCTCTTATATATTCTTCACTGGTTAAAGATTTGCGTATAAAATATCTTTTGATCTGAAACTTAAAAAGAAGTAACGTTTCTCTTGCCCTAATTACATCTCGGAAAAATTATAACATTTAACCGAACAATACATACATTTAAAATGAACTTTCATTTCAAATCCAGCGATTTACATCAATTTCCAAGCTGAAGTGCAACATAAATAATCATAGCTATTACATTCAGGAACAAACGTCAGATGTTTCAGTTTCAGTTCAATTAATATGGGTAAGTCAAAGAAAACACATTGTGCGATTTTACCTCCTATGATAGTCTGATATAGTAATACGCATGCTTTATCGTATTAGCCTATACACTTTCAATATAGCTAATTGTAGATCAATTTGACAGTACTGTAAGTACAGTGTAACCTTCTATTTAAAGTACAACTTCATATACAAATTGCAAAGGGCAGAATTAACAGAAAGTAACAGTGACAATTCCAATGTGAATTGTTTTCACGTAAAGTTGATGCATCAGAACTCATCATAATGCTGCCTGACCTTTTCCCTTCCCCCCTCCTCCTTCCGGCCGCGAAATTATTTCGACCTAAAATCTCGACTATGTAGTATGTATAGCTGTCTGGATTTCTTCAATATGTAGTATGGCATAGGCAAAATTGTATAGATCGATATAGGTCAGAATTACGTTTCTCACCAGACATGAAATAAGTAATCAGGGGAAAAGTCAAGCCCCGTGGCCCGGGTCCGGGGAATTTGGAGGACGTGCCCTCTCACCCTCAACCCGGGCAGACTATTGTGCCCACATCTCTACCAGGACTCCAGTGCCCCTCCTTACTTAACGGGTTGGTTCCCCTCCTTAAATTATCAGTGCCCTCTCCATCTCCAAATTTCTGGATAGGAGCCTGGGCAGAGTATGGGGACGGGTTGTTTGGTAAGCAAATGGAGTGGGGTGGGGCCGTAAAGATGTATAGTGATAGGAATTCAAGGTATGTTATGACATCATTACAAGCTGACGCAGTATGGGTTATGCTTCCTTAAAGTAATATATCAAAGAAGAGCTACTGCTGCTGCACTGTATATTTTATGATATAATTTTATGATTAATTTACGACTTGTTTAACAAATGTTATACTTTCCTTTAAACGACAGTTTATACATGCTACGCATACTAGATAGTTGAAGTGAATACTTCCTGCTCTTCACATTTATTAATACACATAATGTACAGTCATGATAGTGTTAAACTCGGCGGTTGTAAAGCTTCTTTCTAAAAGCCCACATTCATTCACTTTATTTTAGTCTATTCTCTTATTTGACACTGACAAAACTTATCCTTAGTTAACAGTACTGAGTATAACGGGTCTTATTGTACAATCCAACAAAAACGCATTTTTGTTATTATTACTGATTATTAACTGATATTACTGATAACTGATATCTCTTCTCTTTAAAGGAACTCATTCTAAACATCGAAACTATATATTACACTGTATAACTATTATAGTGACGTCTCTGATTCTTCACACATCTAGGCATAATCCATCAATTAATGTCAAAGTAAAGACGTCAAAATAAAATAAAACTGTTAGCAAACTGCTTATCCACTAGAGAGCCTGTGTAATAGAATGTGTAAAAGTAAGTTGGCCTGACGTTTCGATCCAGGCTAGCAGGATCTTCTTCAAACTAGAGGCTAAATGACAAGAAGTTTGAAGAAGTTTCTGCTCCTTGTCATTTAGCCTCTGAAGAAGATCCTGCTAGGATCGAAACGTCAGGCCAACTTACTTTTACACGAAATAAAGACGTGTTATAAACTCTTTAAAGAGGGACGCTGAGTGAGTATAGAATCATGAATCACTTTGTACCGGCAAGGAGGTAAACATATCTATCACCGGTTTTGCATTTCAGCAGGCTAATCCAATTGATAATGTCTCTGAATCTGCATTGTCAAGAATGACCATTACAGCATCAGTTTGTTTTTCTTTCGTTTTTCTCGTTTTCAATTTTGTCTATTTGTTAATTTGTTTTCTTTATCTGCAATTTGTCAAAATTGATTGCCTGAAAAAAGAAACAACACAAAATTACTTCAATAAATATTTCCAGTCATCAAAATCATCATCATACAGTTATGACTCAATGCCAGGAGCGCAATTATCAGTTTTGTACAAGAGGAGGTAGGGGGCTACGAGTTTATTTCGTCCAGTGTAGTGGTTTAATGATAGGAAGGGATCCCTCAACTTGAAAAAGTTTGGTAAAATTGGTAAACTAGTGCTACTTTTAGCTACTTTTGAAACAAAATGATGTGTAAATGATGTATCTTCGGCTAGTTGTAGTTTTCACTGCACGTGCATGTTCTATATTATGCACCGTATACACTGGGATTCTTTGGTAATAAGTTTTGTCCGCCAGTGGGGGCTAACCCTCTCATATCCCTCTGGAGTGGCTAAAGCCTCTCCCCTTCCTAGTATACGTGGTTGCGCCCCTGCACAACATTTTGTTTAGCTAAGAAATCTTCAAAATGACTTTTACATTTCCTCCACGTTTCCGCTCTTGCGGGAATTATGTTTATTTACTGTCTGTGATACAAACGTGTATATTACAGGATATACTAACAGTGTGCAATAAATTAAACATGGTACGTACTAGAACCTCTGTATCATTATACACTATTTAAGATAAAGGTTACAGTTAATAACACATATATGTTTGTTTCCTCAATAGTTGTGAATAAACACAGGAAACGATCAAGATCTCATCAATTTCAAGTAAAAAAAATCATTTCCTCTCTCTGTTTCTCAAGTTTAATATATATGTCAACTTGATGTTGGGTGACATTGAATAGAAAGGACGATTTTTGACGTTTTGTACATCTGTTTATCATGCATAATTAACGTTCTTGCCGACAATACAACCAGTTTAGACAGTTTCCTAATGATAATACCTCTTTGAACTGTCCCTCATACCATGCTTCAAAGCACTCGTATTGACAGTAAAAACAGTTCCTAACATTCATTTGATAGCAACATAATATTCATACTGCTCATACTGACACTAAGAGTGCTCGGGAAGCGGGACATGGCAGTACAGTGTAGAAGAAAAAAAATTGCCAAACTGGATGGACAATGACTCATATGAATTGCTTTCATATGATTTGTGTACATGATTAGGCCTGTTATAAATAATATTTAGACGACATTATCAACATCAAGAGCTTAATTTAAATACAGTATTAAACATGTACAAACATATTTGTATTTATTTTAAATACATAAAATACAAAGAACGGGGCAACATATAATCACACTTTGGTCCAACTATAGATATAGTACTAAATCCTTACTTTCAAGACATGATAGTTCCAAAAACAAACTTTGAATTTAGAATTTGACCGTATCCAAAAATAAATTGTTATCAACCAATTAATGAGTAGCCCTCATGATCATACGGTAACAGTCTCGAGGTAAGGGGACTGGGCTTCAGAGTTTTTCATGCCCAGTTTTTCATGCCCATCTTGAGTGAGTATTATTCAAACAAGTATCATGTAGCACAAAAGAACTAATAATCTAATCATCAACAGTATTTATACGACGCTTAAGCGATTACAAATGTTGGAGAAACCCGCAAGGGCTTATGGATTACAACTTACACGTCGGGTGGCTTCCAATTCAACATTTTAACTCAAATTTGGAATCTTTTCAATTTAGAAAGTCATTTCAGATGGGATAACCGTAGTTTGATCTTGGATGAAAAACCCACCCTACTATGACCCGGCCGGGAATCGAACCCGGAACCTCCGGATTGCTAAGCCTCACAGCTTCAAATGCCACCGCCTTTATCCACTCGGCCACATTACCGGTATAACTAACACTTAGTGCAGATAAAACAGCAATTTTGCCACGAACAGTGGGAGAATTTATACCGATCATGTTGGCAAGGGGGAGAAGGTCAGGGGGGATCAAGGATATTAAAACAGAAGGGTCGTTGAAGTGGAATCCCGAGTATGGGGTAAGTGCTCTTCGCCAGAAGAAAATTCAGGAAGATGGACTTAAAATGGTGCATTCTGATTCATATTAAGGCTATAAATTAGTTCTATTATTAGATCTAGACGCCAAATAGTCATACCGGAGGGGCGGGGTGGGGGTAGTGACAACCCAACCCTCCCGCCTGGATCCGCGAATGGGGGACTGTAACCCTATTAAGAGGACCTGACAAATCACTTTAAGGGCATAAAAGAAATGCGAGGCTGCAATAAAGGCTCCCAAACAGTACATAAATGGTTTCCAGATCGCACTACAAACTTTAAACTGAATATGTGTATAGTATCGGTTCCTTATCGGACTCGTGAAACTCACTTGACGTCACCTACGGTTACAATATAAATCCAAGAAATATCATGTATCATACAATATCATATATACGGTATCATACAATCTCATACGGTAACAAGATCGATGTAAGAGTCCTGGGGTGAGCGTGGGTATAAATTGTTTGGCTTTCGTTTCACCGGGACCTATGTTGGGTGAATTTTCATAACAAAGAATTCCAATTAACGGTATAAATATATACCATTATGAGCGTTAAGCTTTCGATGCTATAATAGGAGCAGAATCTTCTTCAAACTTGAGGCAGATTACATTTTTCTTTTATACGATAGGCCTAACCTTTTTTTATTTTACAGTACAGAATGAGTTGGTTAACAGTTGTTATCCTCCGGTGTTTAGTGGTCAGTATATACAAGTAACTGATACTTACCGGCAGCGATTGTTCTATCCGCAACCGTTACTATAGCTACAAATATCATAGCAGCTACATGTGTATATATCGCCATTTTGTTTGATTTTGAAATTCACTTCATCGGCAATCATTTGCAAGATGCAATGTTCTCCTTCTCTTCATGGTATTGCTACGTATGTATGACACAGATCTCGCCTATACATTCTGTAATTGTTCGCTTTATGACAAGTCTTACGTCCTGTCGTTGGGAACTTTCGTTTGTAACTCCGAGGGGAAAAAAAGGTATCTCAAATAATTGCAAATATAGATGGATAGCCCTTTACATATTTAGACCGAGATAGCCACGTCTGAAATTTGAAGTGAAAGAAGTTGAAATCACAAGTCGCACAAAAATAAACCTCAGAATATAGACATCAAGAAGGATTTTATCTAGGACGTAAAGATCACTGTAAATTGACTCAGTGACTCATTTATAACGTTAGCGAAAGAAGATCCTACACAGACTCGAGAGTACTGTGAATGATGAAAATCGTTACTATATAGTATATGGATATAGACATATCACAACTAGGCCTATATATGACGCATGCTCTGTATATAGTATATGGAGGGACAGCACAGGGTGATATATTATACTGTATAGGAAGCACTAACTTTTGCTATCCTTCAATTACTTTTACTTTCCTAAACGTTATTCACCATACAGCTTTTCTTTTATATTAAGTGCGTGCTTTTACCAACTCTTTTATGCGTCGATTGTCTTGTTTCCAGTTAAAACCTTTTGATGTACTTGATAAATATGTATTATATATAGGATTCTCAAATTACTCATCCATATATATTATGGATTAATGACCATAGCTTAAAACGTAGGGTAATTTAAGGAGCCTGTTTTGATCATTCCATGATTTATATTTCACTTTGGTGAAGAGAATAATGAAACGGTCATTAAAAGAAAGAAAAAAGACATCCCCTACACCAGAAAGCAAACAAAAAACAATTCAAACCTTAGAAGTGAATTGCTGCATTCTGTAGCATATTTAGATATAATGTAGGCCTATTCAGTAGCTCTAAGTGGAATGTTGTTCTAATAAACAATAATAAATTCCATATTTCCTCCGATTGATTTAGGTTTGGACCTGAACCTTTATGGGAGGGCTAGAAGGGAACCAATGACTTAACAAAGGAAAGGTTGCTGCCCTGTGGACATTGATACCGTTTACTGTTAAAGGGGGAGGGTCAGGGGTACAGGGTCCTCCTCCAGAAACAACTTTTTTTAATAATGTAGACATCAAAGGAGGTATTTCTGAGGCAGATTTAGACTACAAATGAGGTTCACATAAGGAGCCCTGAACGCATTTTGCTTATACATACTTTGTGCGAAGTTGAAAAAGATAGGGGGTATATAAATCTGTAGCAATGGTCAAATTTCACTTGCTGAATGAAAAACAAAAACACAAGACTGAACCAATTTCCACGCACTGACACTCAGAGGTAGCGGTTCACGGTCCCCAGGCCCCAGAATCCCAGGACCCAGGCCCCCAGGACCCCAGACCCCCAGGCCCCTAAGCCCCAGGCCCCCTTTTTTGCAAGACAACTGTAATTGCCCACTTCGATACATAACAAGTGCCCGTTTCGGAAGATATACCCTTTTTTGTTATGTATGAAAGAGCCCTTTTTTGAAGCTATATTAAAAGAAAATGATTAAAAGGTTCTGTTGATGCCAACTTAAAGAAAAATGTTATAACAAAAGTGCCAATATGTTATAATAACATACTGGAAACTGCGGTGTGGAGTCTATTTTGTCGGACACTTTTAAAGTAACTTTGTGGTTTGACCTCCTCGAAAAGGGGGAGGCTCTACCATGGTGGAGAACCTATATCCTTCGGTGTGCATAGGATTTAGACTTTAGAGAATCTTTTATGATAGTTGAGACATCTCCTCCGACCCTCATATGAGATAAAATAATCATAGAAGGTTCGTTCACTTTGGGATCGTTCGGAACACCGAAGGAGTGCACAAGTGGGTTACTATACAAGATTTGGAGCCCTCCGGGTGTCCGCCACCCCCCCCCCCCTTATTTGTCAACCTCAAACAAAATTCAACAGAATTTATTAACTTAACCTTCCTTTTAGATCTAATTTTAGACCTAATTTATAGTATAAATATGACTCTTATGGCGCGAACGATTTACCGTAAAATCACTGCGCCCGCCCATGTCAGCATGTCCATGACACAAATGTAAACAAAATAGTCTGCACATGCGGGGCGATCAAGATTTAAACGCAGTCCTATACTCGTATCGTCCACTTTTACAATTCCACGGAGGAAACGTCTAAAAACACCTGTTTATTCATTGCAATGGAAGGAAATGACACAATTTCGCAAGCTACAACCGTGGTAAATCCGATAGAAAGATACTATTCAAGAGAAGGGACCTTAGATAGGCTAGCCACGAAAGGTAAAGTAGGCCTAGGCCTAACGGCAGTACACAAAACAGAGAGATTTGATTGGTGCATGATCTGTTGGACGGGACTTGCGAATTTTATTCAGCTCAATTTTTTTAACGACAGATAACTCTATAAAACTAATGAATATTGATAGAAAATTGCATAGAACGGTGTCATTTTCACTGAGCTTTTAGTAGAGTATGCTGGAAAGGTCGATGTTTAAATTTGGCAAACAAGTACTGAGACTTTAATTGTAATTTTCTATGCATATTCATCACATCAGAAATCATCTAACGCGTTGTATCGAAGAAGTTTATCAAGTCGTAATTTCCCCTAGCTCTGTCCGTTTAGTGTACTTGAACAGCATTGTTCACATGCCATGTACACTGAATGCAGGAGATGTTATGCAACGGAGTTATTTTATCCTGTAGGATGTCTTAAACTAAGCTATAATATCCACCGGTAAACTACTCAGGGGGGAGACTTCACACTGTCCCACCGGAAGAGTTTAAAGTACTTCGAAGAAAGTTGTTTTCCAATCATGTTAAGGTTCAGGTTATGTCTAACAAGTGAATGACTCAACCAGAAATATATCATATTGAATTATATTATGAAACATAACAAATAAATTACTAACAACAACCGTGAGTCGGCCCTACAAGGTAATTTCAACCTACGCGAGCGTTCACTCAGCACATTTTGGGGGAATGTTACAATTTGAAATTATGGTTCATTTAGAAATCAGGACTGTCTGCAGGCGTCGAGTTACTTTAACTCACCCAAACGCATCTAATTACGTGATAAGATGATTCCTAGATTCCTTTATATATATAAAACTTAATCAATATAGTGCACGCATGTACTATTAAAATATGAGACATATGAAGCAACACAATAGTCTTTCCGGGTAAAAACAAATCCTACACAGATTACGCTTCCTGTTGGGTCTTTCTCATGTATTACACATACTCTGTAACTACCAGTGTGCTAGTGTAGCCTACTGGTGAACGGAATATGAAGCAACAGCATACCCCTCTAGAAGCAACAACATTCCTATACAAACCAAGCAACCCCACCCCCCCTCCCCACCCCCACCCGTTCCATCAAATGGATTTCATAACATTACCCATATCGCATCTAGGGCGAGTCCACGATTGCGAAAGGAGTGTATTGCTCTGTGATCATTCACGCGGACTTATATGCTAAGGGAGTTCCTCCCACATAAGGGGAGGCATATTTGAGCCATCATAATACCATAAATTAGGTCTATAGTTCGGTCTAAGCGCACAATTGTGCTTAAAACTAATGTTGTTGTTTTGTGTTTGAAGAGAATGTTTTTTGTTTCTTTTTGAGGGTGGAGGGGGGGGGGGAGCCCACGCCCCCTGGATCCGCGCTTGTACAAGCAAAACATTGTTAACCTGAATATTCTATAACCTTACTGTGGCATTGATTTCATGGTCAGTCTGTCATAGTTGGGGGCAGCCTTAATTTAATTTTTGTCTTTAATTGCCTATAGCAGAGCCGTAAGATGTCGAAATAGAGGGCGACATTTCCTATCAAGAATTTGAATAAGGCGCGATGTAAGTGTCTCAAATTTTTGATATCTTGAAAAACGTATTCATAGCTTTGGATACAATTAAAATGCACCAAACAGAGGGCAGTACATTACTATTTTGAAATGCAATCCTTGGATACTGCAATACCTTTATACCGTCCTCTATTTACACACGAGCGAGACCAAGTTTAATAATAGAGTTTTTGGGCGAATGTATGTAATGACAAGCGTTTGTTCAGGGTTCTTTTCTTCAGATCAAGAAAGTGCATATTCTAGTGAGGATATAATATTTGCATTTAAGAATTACAGGCTGCTTTAATTCCATTTGGTAACAACAATGAAAACCCTAGGAGTAATGAATTATAACTTATAACGGACTGTTTTGGTCACTGTTAACTTGTAAGAACCACATGCCCAAGGGTGCACAATTCCAGAAGTCGCTACACATCTACGTGTCTTCCGTCGGACTCATTCCAATAGGGTGCAGCCGAAAATCAGCGCAATCAACTATAATAACAAGCAGCGGAGTAGCCGCGGGGGACGCGAGGAGCCTACCCCCCCCCCCCACCCCGACGTCTGTCAGGACCCACAAAATGGTCAGAAATGTGTTGTATAAAAATTAGGTCATGCCTGCTCCCTCTCCCTTTTGAAGAGGATTGTGCCACCTAAAACTAGAAGTCTACAGCTATACGCCCTGTTTACACGTTACCTCTCAAGTGTCCCCATTCACAAACCTGGGTGAAGAGAGGCAATGGCGATTAAGTGTCTCGCCCACGAACACAATGTTATCATCTGGTCTGGGCGGTAACCTACAGTGTAGATCGCATGTCCATTGCTAAAGCTATTCGATTAATTTGAATAATCGTAAAAAAAAAAATTATAATACCAAAAAAAAAAAACATTCCAGATATTCTTATCAGCAACTATTTTGAAAGAGAAAAGAATATACTTTTGATAGATTGGAGTGGAGTTTCATTGAGAATAATTGTACACATCATTTAAATTGTAACGGTAGCTTCATGCAACAAATCCTTACTGTATACCTTAATGTGTCGTCTTGCGTTCACATGTAAAATCGTCTCGTTATTTTGGGCTCTCAAGTGATCGAATACATCAATGTTTGCCTTTGAATGCCTTTTTTTTTGTGTTATCTTTGTGGGCAACAGGGCCAAATGTTAGCATTGAGCCTAACTTGTGGCGTTTCGAGCTGTGGGTACCTCCCGGCCAAATTGAGAAAACAAAAAGTAGAATTTTTTCTGAATACTTGGTAGATCGATTTATGCACTTTTATAATTAATTAGCCTATTATTTTACACCGTGCCAGTTATACATATATATGAACCACCTACCCCCCCCCCAACCCCTCACCCAATCGAAATGCACCATTTGGCCTACAACATATCTTAATATTGCCATGCAGTACATGGGAATCAGCTTCAACAAAACAAGGTCAGACCTATTTAATAAAATCCTGGATTCGCGCTAGCTATAGCAACAAGTTACTCATTTAAGTATTTCAACTGATAGATAAGATCTCGTTCTACTGCAGTTTAACATTAACAAAATGTATAATAATTATTGGATAGTCACGCTATTTACAGTATTAACAGAATTTTACGAGGCTAACCTAACAGCTTTATTAAACTTAACAAGGACACTTTTTATTGACTATTACCTTACTTGGAGTAGTAACACTATTATTTTATTACGAACACGAACTATTTTAGCAATAACGAAAAGTGTAAATTTCGCTTTCCATGTAATTAGATATTAGGAGGCTGCCATTGTTAATTCTTCAAATGACAGCTTAAATCGTTTCACTTCGATTCTTAGTATTTGTTTGCATTGTTTCTAGTTTCCTTTTGTTAAGCACTTAGAAACGTTTGTATTAAGCGCTATACAAATATGACTTTTTATTGTTAATTAATAACATTTAAGTAAGATTGACTTTCAGCTTCTTCCACCCAGTAAGAAGAGAATGGTTGTTGAGGATGGATCATTGTGTAGAATATGTTGTTAAGTCATCAATTCTTGCCATGGTTCATTGATAATCAAGTTGTTAAAAGACTGCTTCAGTTATACACTATCAGCCATTTCCAAGTAGTAAATTTGTTTCAACTGATAGCGATGTTCAATGGGGGGATTGCTTGTTTTTATTTCAATTCCAAAATGACGTTATTGAAAAGAAAAGATACGAGATAATGTGGATGGAACATGTGGTTGACAAATTGACTGATCGAACGTTCGATTGAAGTCAATTGATTGATTGATTCTTTCTTTCATTCATTCATTAATCTTTCATCGCAATGCAGACGAGTAAAATTGAACGAATATCAGTTATAGCAATGCACATGTCTAAAGGTATCTTCGTAGTTTCCATCCACACCACTGCACTCATATCATAAATATGAATATGCCTATTATTGCGATTGTCCCTTCCCCTAGAAAAAAAAAGTGTCTACTCTACAAAACTTAAATATTATCCCCCGTAGGACCTCTTGCGAGGTCGAACAGGGGTAAACTCCTTTATTGTTGTTGCGATTGTTATGAAGCTCGGCTGTCGAGTGATGACATATTGGTCATTCGATGAAAAGCTTATTCCTTCTGAAAACGAAGTTAGGTAAAAATCACTCAAGAATAATCAATTCATAATTTTGCTGCAAAAATATTGAAATGATGATATTCTGAAGCGAGCGTAAGATGTTGAATTGACGAGAGATTAATTAAGTGATCAACTTCTGACTTTTGCTAAAATTACAAAATTTGCAAAATGTTTATTAGATTCAATGAATTTTGCCATTTTGTTGCGAATCGTTAAGTTAAGCATATAAACTGAACAATTACTCATTTTTGTTGACAATTGCTAGTACTATCCTAACAGAAAGGTCTTAACATTTTGAAGTCACCTTATAAAACGTTTTCCATATACGAGAGCCTGAGTCAGGAACATGGTCTACTCTCATGAAATATTCCCTCACCATATATAACTCTGTAAAAGAGTAAGTTGGCCTGACGTTTCGATCCTATAGCAGGATCTTCTTCAAAGGCTAAATGACAAGTAACAGTTTATTCCCTACCCTTTCCCTTAATCCTCTCTTTGTCCCTCCACTGTTTATCTCCTACCTCTCCTCTTCCCCTGTTGGTTTCTTTCTTTCTTCTCTCCATCCCTTGTCTCCTAGTCCCCTTACATCTATCTCTTTGTGTTCACCATGCTTATTGACCTGTCTGTATTCTGTGTGTGTATTTGTCCCTTCTGTTACTGTTACTTGTCATTTAGCCTTTGAAGAAGATCCTGCTAGGATCGAAACGTCAGGCCAACTTACTTTTACAAATTCTCCTACACAGGCTCTCTAGTGGATAAGCAGTTTGCTAACAGTTTTATTTTATTTTGACCTTATAACTGTGTTATCGTGTCGGTGTCATGTAAAATGGAATTCCACGAGTCCTTTATACGTAAGGGATTCAATATTACACATGCATGATCTATGCATGCCCTAAGTCCCCACTTTGAGAGTCCTTGACGTATGAAGGGCCCTTATGAAAGTTAAATGTTAATGAGTTTAATAGTTTTGATGTAATAATCTACATTACATCGCCAAGTATATATCCTTAGCAAAGTTATTTCCTCCTTTCGACTCACATTGAATATTGACCGTATATACTACACAATACACATATGTTGAAATGGAGATATTAAAATAAAGTTGTATACAGTCCATGTGACTGGATATGGGACCGAATCCATGACTTCGCATGGGGTAAGGCCCATGCAGTTGGTTGCAAAACATGAAACGTCACATTGTGTATTTTTTTAGCATATTTAGAGTTTATTGTGTATAAAATGAGCTCTAAGCTACGGTTGTTTCAATAACTACCTTTGAAGTTTTTGTGTGAGGTTGAAAAGAGGTGAGAGGGAGGGGGAGGGGGGGTACATCACACATCTCTCTTCATGGATATACGCCTGATTATATATCTGACGCCAATCAAAAGGTCAGAGACGGATGCCCCAGGTCGGGGTCAAATTAAAAGCTTCACAAGAAGCAACCTGGCCCTCAGAAATAGAAATAGGCCCATCAAAGGAGAGTCTACATTCATCCGATATTTTTTGGCGCCACTATAGACGCCCAGATATGACACTGCCATGCTCTCTCTGTTAAGGGCAGGGGTTCGATTGAATTTCCTATTTTTGCTGGAGATAACTTTAAGAGCTGTATACCTGTACAGTTTTTAAGAATTAGAAAATGAATCAACTCTTCTGATTTAAAAAAGTTTCTTCAACCGATTGGTGGTCATATTTTCGGTCGATTCCCCTTCTCCAATCAGTTTCAGAATATAAAGTATAACTAACATTTTGCGAATATGCCGCAACACTTCTGTATGTATACGCTCACATACTTTGTCGTTTATTCCCATTGTTAGGATAAAATGTCTTCAATTTCATGACATCCACCCCCCCCCCCCTCCCCACTTGTTATTTTATACAGTTATTACGCTATAACTAAGGCATAAAAGTCCAAATTGTCACACATTGTTAAATGATGTTCCCAAGAGGTAGAGGTAAGTGTAGGCCTATAGACACTCTCTCTTTTCACGCATCTGTCGTAGCATTCTGTTTGAGCATTCACATAAATTTCATATTATCTCTAGAACGTTATCGGTTACGTCACATCTCAACTACCTCATAAAAATGGTCATCCATGCATGAAGTTTCTAAATCAGAGATGACATTTTATTTAAAGTCTTGAAGGCTTCGTAGGCGACGTTATCTACCAAATCTTCACTTTCTGCCGTTGGTACGATTTTCTTGAGTTTAATATCATTAGTTTTTAAGACATTAGAAAATAAATCAAATCCCCTGATTTAAAAAAGTTTTCTTCAACCGATTGGTGGTCATATTTTCGGTCGATTACCCTTTCCCAAGCAGTTTCAGAATATAAAGTATAACCAACATTTTTCGAATATGCCGCAACACTTTTTATGTAAACGCTCACACACTTTGTCGTGTGTTCCCATTTTTAGGACAAAATATCTTCAATTTAATGACACCCACCCCCCCCCCCTCCACACTTTTTATTTAATACAGTTATCACGCTAGGTAAGTGTAGGCCTAGACACTTTCTCTCTCTTTTCACGCATCTGTCGTAACATTCTTTGAGCATTCACATAAATTTCATATTATCTCTAGAATTTTATCGGTTACGTCACATCTCAACTACCTCATAATAATGGTCATCCATGCATGAAGTTTCTAAATCAGAGATCACTTTTTTATTTGCAGTCTTGAAGGCTTCGTAGGCGACGTTATCCGCCCAACCTTCACTTTCTGCCGTTGGTACGATTTTCTTGAGTTTAATATCATTGGCAACAGTACGATTTCCCAAATGATCCCTTTCATTGGTTTTAATGAATTTCTTCATCCCCGATTGTGGTATTTGTCTTCGAAAGGTCTCTGGCCCTGGTGTAAACGTACGTAGTGGTGTCGGCTTTTTTAAACCTGCAATTGTGTATCTCAGTTCATCTTGACTGGTCGTGATCAACGTTGGTAAAGATTTATGAAAAGGTAGTACTTCATTTTTCTTTTCCAGAACAGGTGCCGGAAGATCCATGTTTCTTTCAGTAGTTTCCGTAATCCACGGGTCTTCCTCTGTATTATCGTTGGTGCCTTCAAGTGATCGCAATTTTCGATCTTTTTGACAATTTCTGACACAAAGGTAAATCACGATAACTGAGAGTAAGCTGATCATACAAGCAGATCCAAAGAAAATAAATGTGACGTATTCCTTCATATCCGAAGACCGGTTAGGAGAAGTGGTTAATGCAGCCCTCGTAGAAGTATTGATATCTCTACCAGATGTTGATTGGTTTACATTAGATGTACTCACTTTATTGATACTTGTCTGAGAGCGTAATTCATAAGAAGTACCCGGACTGGTACTTGTCTCACCTTCATCATCATTCACTGGTTGAGTTACATCAGTGCTCGCAATGACAATACTTTGTTGGGACGTAGTAACAGTAGCAGTTTCAAGGGAAGTAGGCATGGTGTAATTTGTTGTAGCTCCACCTTTGAGAGTCATAGTTACTGGCCTGTAATTCCCAGAACTACTAATTTTCGCAGAATTTGTAGGTACCGTGGTTGAAGGTGCAAAAGACATTGTACTTCGTGGTGACGTTGTTGTCATGTTTGTATAATTGGTATGGTCTTCAAAGGTTGTGATTACATCGGCTGTAATCGGTTCAATTAAGGCATCCGGATGCACGGGTGCTATATTTCCTTCAATACTGTGATCATCATTATTAACTGCTGCTCTTTTAGTTTGTTTCTGGTGTAGTCTGACTGAGCCAGTCTTCGACGGGTTTCGGTTCCGAACGTCCGTTTGTATGCTCAGCAAGAGGCCATCTATATGTATAGCTAAAACATGAACATGAAAACATAACGTATATATGTACCGAAATCACATATCTCAGCAGTGGCAGTGGCAAAGGGCCGAGGGGGAAGTCCCTCCCCTTCCTTCAATTCCCACGGTAGATAGAGGGTATGGTTCAATCTGGGGATTTTTTGCATTCAGCCGGGAAAGAAGGTAGACCACTACTACTATATATATATATATATATATATATATATATATATATATATATATATATATATATATATATATATATATATATATATGTATATATATATGTATATATATATTTATTTATATATACGTGTGTGTGTATTTATAGATTGGACAGTGTGAAGAACAAAATGAAATTGCAACCAACTTACACCAGAAAAAAATTAAACAATAAATGGTTCACTCTGATGCATATTTAGACTATATATTAGTTCTACATAATTAACTACAAAGTTAGTGTGTTAATGAATACTTTAGGTGAGGATGAAAAGGGGAAGGGGATGTTTATAATTTCCTACTTGAAAGTAGTCTAGGTCTGAATTTTAGTTTAATGTCCCCTTTAAAGCAGCATTTTGCGTCCTCGACTATGATATTTCTCAACCTCACTGACTTCACTATGCCATAACGACATACATAACTAGCTTATCTATTTATATTTTACTTCAAATGGTGGCATAAAAGTCGAAAAATTTGCAACTTTCAACTGTGTTGTTCTCCAAGATATTTTCCGTTGGGAACCCAATAAACCTCGCCCATAATATGAATATTTAAACACTACGAACGTCATTGACAGATACGTAATATAACACCACGCTTGATTTGTGTACAGTCTATATGGCAGTTGTACCAGGGAGTTGTACCAACGCAAAGTCTTGAATCTATTTTTAGCAACGGCTCATAACTAAACCTGCATCTCTGATTGGTTGAATTCAAACTAGTGGGTTTGGAAACTGAATGCGATTTAATTTTGTATGTGGAATACTCGCCAATTAACGTTTTTGGCAGGGAAAAACGTGGCTAATATCTTAATTTGCTGTTTTGTGATTTGATGTATGTAAAAAACTCGATGGACATGTCAAAAAAGTAGAAAACGGCGACCAAACGCAAAATGCTCATGAATAAACATACTATTCACTGATTGGTGGAATTCAAACTAGTGGATTTGGAGATATGAAAACTTTGTCGAGGACACTTTTACTCGTTATCGATATAAATCGTTAATTACTCGCTAATTAACGCTCTTGGCAGGATAAAACTTGGATGGTATCTTAGTTTGCTGTTTTATGATTGATACATGTAAAAAAATCGATGCACATGTTAAAAAGGTGGAAAAAAGCGACCCAACGCAAAATGCTGCTTTAATGTATGACAAAGACTATTAGTTTCGTGTCATAGCCTGAATGAAAACATTTCGGTATCGTTCAAACAATCTTACAGTAATGAAATTAAAGGTGAGTTCTCGTCTCATTTATATTGGACTAAATATTAAAGAGATGTTCCAGTGGCTGAAGTATATCGTTTAAAAAAATTGCGGCATTTCCATTTTTGTGATCTTTATATCCAGGGAAACGTCATGAAGGGTGGAACCTACATGATGACTTTATTAACCACAAAACTAATTTTCATATGTTGTTGGTCGTTTCATATCACTGCTATATTTCTATAATACTTTCATTTTTGACAAATGACTCTTTAACCTCCGAGGACTGGCGTATAATACCTAATTCACAGACCATTAGGTAAGCTAGGTTCTCAGATGGCACACAAACCTCAATAGGGAAGCCGAATAGGACTTATAGAACCGTATGAACCGTATGGCATCAAAGACATGTTAATGATATTCCAGGACAAAACATCATCGTGCTGAATGTCAACCAAGGATGCTCTCAGAAAGGTTAATATAAAGTCAATAGAACATGTTTTTAAATGATTTACTAGAATATATAAACAATGGGTTAACCATACTGACGGAGATGACGTCATCAGTACTTATGTAGCCAAGTTGAAGGAGCATTTACGGAGATTTTAGCATAGATTAAAGGCGAATAACTTGCAACCAGAACAGCTGTAGAAAAACTACACACTCATTGGGGGGGGGGGGGGTTGAACTATCAAAGATAGGGACTAAAGTCACCCATTAAAACAGCACCGTGTCATCGGGATCGGCATATAGCCTTCCTACCCCTAGCTAACACCCCCCCCCCCCCCCGGAAATTAACATTACGGCAACCCATCAAATAGGTGCGAACTGTTTAGTATTCAATTGGGCTCTGGAGAGAGGCGGTTGCATTCGTCTTAGCGTATAGTTTTCACAAGTATGGAAACCGGCTTGCATGTAACCGCCTAACATAAACATAGCACCCGTATCCGTACATCTACAACTTAATAGTCGCTACTGTTATCTATCACCAATTCGCCAGTAATTTACTACCCCTTTCCATCAGTGTAAAACTTACTCTTAGGTAATGTACCTGCGCCCAGTGCACATAGTTCCATTCACCTCTTCTGTACGTGCATACAGGGCACATTCATCGTACAAATTCGCATGACGCCAAGAAATGAAGGAGAAAGTGCGTTGTGCCCCTTGAAAAGGAGAATATCCATCCTTGTTAACATACCTAGAACTCCCGTAAACTCCCTCCCCCACCCAAGTTACTACTTTATATGTTTGTATAACATCCGTGTATCCATACGTATACCATAGTACACGAAATTAGTGGGGGAAAGGGAGGGGCTATGCTGCATATTCACCATAACGCAAGCCTGCTTAACGTTAGTTACCATCCGTGCAGTATAGAATTGACGGGTTCTTCACTCAAGTAGCGCATCCGCTCTTATCTGCAACGTTCTAACAGTACATATAGCCTAACAATGCGCATTTCAAAGCCTAGATTTACTTGTCAATGACCTGATGACGTACAAGTGAATTAAATGTCGAAATTTCACATCTGATAAAAAATATAAGAAAAACATTTAGCAGCAGTACTTGATCTATATGGATGAAGTAAATAGTAAACATTGCATAAATATCTTACCTATGTCACATCAACTCTCTACCAAGTTCTATCACTTGGGACTGAAAGATCATTTTCTACCTTCATAATGGTCAAACATATTGTTATCTCTCTTCAAGCTAGTGTTGCTTGAGATTAAATGACACATTGAAAGAACTCTTTAATTATAGTTTATCCTAACACCTATATGGCAATGTACCATTAAATGACTAACAAGTATTGTAAAGCAATTATTACTTACAAATTGTGAACATAGCTGCGACGAAAATCAACTGGAGATATGCCACCATTTTTCTCTTCATCTTCGGTATTATGACTGATTTAATGACTATAACCTCTGAAATATTATATGGAAAGCTGTTTCTCCAAATTACAACCAAGATGAAATGAAGATAAACATAATTCCTTCCATCGACGTAAAAGGGCTATATATCGCATATACCATGCAGTCAGATTTTAACGAAATCTTACAACCTTTCTTTAAGATAAATTAAGCTGTTAGCAAACTGCTTATCCACTAAAGAGCCTGTGTAGGAGAATGTGTAAAAGAAAGTTGGCCTGACGTTTCGATCCTAGCAGGATCTTCTTTCAAAGGCTAAATGACATTTCTTTAAAGAAAAATATTCACTTAAATGAACAGTGAACTTTCACAATCGAAAATGGCCGATCAGTCACTTACTCAACAATTATGTATAGCTATTGTGGAGTGTTTTAGATGGCTGGCGAAACAGTGTTGTACAAGTATATCCTACTTGTATAGGTTATGCACTTAAAGGGAAGTGGGCGTCACCGAAACTGCTGTCGTTAAAGCTTCATCGGTGAAAGAGTATTAAACTATACGGTAAGTTGGTTACAGTTATGCATGAGAAAAGATTTTTTTATAATGGTGGCCCTTATTAACCGATATTAAAATAACATGATTACTTTGTGCTGCAAATTAAGTTTCGTTTCTGCAAGTTACGATTTCTGTTTTGTTTATGGTTGTCGTCAGGACGGAGGCCATTTCTTACACAGTCACGATTTAGCAGATTATACTGCAGCTAATAAAATAAAATAATTTTGATATGTTACAGACTGTGTGTTATAAACTCTGCTCTCCGTCAGGGGTTTATTTCTTTAAACCACTTTTAAATTATTATTTTTTTTTTTGTATTATGACTCTTGAAACATCTAGGTACATCAATGAAAATGTCTGAATATGAAATCAAAAAGACTATTGTGTGGCATCAAATACGGTAACAGATTTATAATGCATTACAAAATTTACAAGAAATGCTGTTGATTGTCACCCAATGGTGGTATATTGTTAATACGCCCCTCCCCCTTCCCCCCGTCATCATTCTCTTCTGCCCCATCATGATTGCTTGTTTACATATAAATCCTACGGAGTGTTCTTCCACGGGTGTACAAGTGAGCGAGAAAGGGTATACGGTGAACCAGAGCTCACCATATCCAGATAGTTGTTTATCAAACTCCCTGATCTGCCAGGTTCGTTCCCCTCCTCTGATCCCGTGCAGGACCGCAATGAAAGTGATTAGTGGTTGATGCATGTTATGAGTGACGAGCTAAGGCAATGCATTATTATACCGTACAGCAAGGGCGTAGGAACCGGAGGCTGGGGGGCGCCAGCCCCCCAGTGAAAAATGTGGAGGGGCGGAAGTATCATTCCGCCCCCCCCCCCCGCTTCGCAAGTCAGAAAACCCCTTTTTCATTTCCAAATGAGAAAAAAAATCTCATTTGGAGCACCAAATTGCATCTAAGGCCAGGTGAAAATACAAAATTAAGTTTACAAAACGGAGTGGGTGTTGAAGTGTGCTATATTGCACCAAATTGCATCTGCGGCCACCTGGAAATGCAAAAAATTCCAAAGGGGAGGGGGACACCCCCTCCCCTAGGCCCCTCCCCCAGGCCGGCCATCAATCTTCAGCCCCCCCACTCAAAAGTACCTTCCTACGCCACTGCCGTACAGTATGGCACTGTGGATGTGCACAATGATTGTCCTAATATGCAAATGTATAAAAGGAAATTTGTGACAATATTATGAGATTTCAGATTGAAAATTCCGGACGTATTGTATCTAACGAACCCGTATCATTATGTAAGCTTAAGGTGCGCGTTAGCGCCCTCCATTCTCTATACATGGCTCGGTTTCTTTCAATGTGAGTGCGATATGTTCTGTGGAATATTTTCCTATAGATTGTCATTGCAGTGATGGCTTGGTTGTACACACGAATTGTTCTTGGTTTCATTATGTACGTTTCACTAATAGACTAAAAGGGGGGGAAGAACTAATTAATTATTAGGATTTGTAAACTTTGACACTACTCTTTTTCCATGTGTGAGGGGGGGGGGACATTTGATAGTGTGTCCCTCACCCATCGAAATGTGGGGGTTGTGCCCCCCCCCCCTCCCCCAGGATTGACGCACATGTACATACAATGTAGTCTTATGTACGTATGTATGCATTATGCATACAGGCTAGGCCAGTGAAAGTTTCATTTTTGCCGCCAACAAACTAAAGTGGGGGCCTCATCTTAAAAGCAACGTTTCACGGTTGAATTACTGATATCATCAATTGAATTGCTGATATCAGCAAATGAATTGCTGATATCATCAAATAAGACATATCTCTGTATCAATTGGTGATATCAGCAAATGATTTGCTGATATCATCAAATCATTTGTTGGTATCATCTACTGCAGCATCTACTCTTGCAGCATCTACTCTTTATAATTGTTCATTGTAGTAGTAGTAGTAGTAAGTTGAGTCTTGTCTATCCGACATGCTCAGTGATCAACCTCCGCCATGTATCACGATCTTGCGGAAGGTTTATTACTTCCTCGAAATTGTTGATGTTAACTTCCTTAAATTGCGACTTTATTTTTCCAAGCAAGGTAGTCACGGGCCTTCCTCCTGGTTTAGCAGTATGTCTCAATGCTTCTCTTAAAGCAACTTTTGCTGGAGCGTCCTCATACTACATGACCGAAAAATCTCAATCTTCTATGTGCGACTATGGATGACCAGGGTGTTTGGTTGGTTTCATTGTAGAGCTCATCGTTTGATAACCAATTGTTATTGTTATTGGTCCAGGGGCGGCGATTTGTTTCAAATATTGGGGGGACATTTGATGGGTGCAGGCGCGTAGCAACTTCATTCCCAAAATTGTTCGCGCGCTTCGTGATATTTTGTATATATACCAAGTTTCATTACGGATGCGGTCCGTCTCATGGGCGCAGATCAGTCTTGGATAATGGTGGGGACGCGTATCTGTTGATATTTTCTAAGCGGAGTGCGACCATTGGTTCGCGCGTAGCGCACAAGATTTGTTTTGGCAAATATACCGCCAAGATCGCCGGAAATAACACTTCCCAGACCCAATGATGCTCCAAAACCTCCTTAAATTTGAGATCTCATGGCTTAGAAATTTAAATTGGGGGAAACACATGGGCGTCTGCAGAAAAAAAAAATCAGGGGACAAATAACCCAAGTAGACTTTTGTATACGATGGGTCTGGGGTCCTCTCCCAGAAAACAACTATAGACTGCCGCAAATGAGATTTCTTCCAATATTTCACAACTGTGGATAAATGTAATAAAATGAGAACTGCTGCATGCCATTTGCACAATGCTGGATCAAACTGCGCCAAAGTTCAATACATGGAAATATGCAATGCAGCGGTTGGTCAAGACAAATTGCATGGTGGGGACACGGTATATCATGTCCCACCACTGAAAAAGAAATTGGTGGGGACGCGTCCCGCTGTCCCCACCAGGATCTGCGCCCATGGTCCGTCTAGCTAATTCATTTCGAAAAAAGGTAAAAACTACTCTCGGTGAAAGTCTGTGTCGTTTTTTGTTTTTGGTGATATTTAGTAACAAATTGTGACACGGTTAGATATGCGCGTAGTAAGGAATTTGCCAAGGGAGGGGCGAAGCTTGTAAGTAAACTATCTAAGCGTGGCGCCACCATAAGTTGGCGCGAAGCGTAAAACAAAATTTTGGCCGAAAATGCCTCCCAGATCGCTTGAAATTATAATTATTATTTTACTAAATTTATATAGCGCTCTTTTCATGCTTAAGCATGTTCAACTGGCACTTCCCAGGCCTTGTAAGTTGCATCTAAGCATTTTCTATTTTGAAATTAGTATACTAGCGATATCATAAAAAATATGCTCAAGGGGGGGGGCGGTTGCCCCTTCCCCCTCCCCCTTGGCTACGCGCCTGCAGTTAGAAATCTTGTAGAAAACAGGCCAAATGGACACCCAGTTAACCCATATCGATGCATGTGGATCATATATATGATTGTACGTACATACACTCATACACAAGAGATGTACAGATATAATGATAATAATCATGAGTGACACCTTGCTATACGGTCACAGGTCACAGAAACGACCACGAAGTGTCATTTACCTCATGCAGCATGTCTTGGATGAAGTTTTAGCCACCGCCAAATATGATTTGGATAAATAATCTCACGCATTATTTTCTATTTATAGACACAAAAAAACTATGCTACCAAGTATTGGGGGAATATTAGACACTATATCCCCCACCTAAAATATTGGGGGACATGCCCCCCCCCCCGTCTTCTCCCCGTCCCCCCCCCCCCCATGATCGCCGCCCATGTATTGGTCCATCTAATTTTGAGAATATTACGAAGTAGTCTCCTTTGAATAAAGGTGTCAATTTTGCGATCAAGATCCTTCGTTGTGCCCCACAGTTCGCAATTGTACAAGAAAATACTCTTTAATAAAGCCTCGAAAATCCTAAGCTTAATGTTTCGGCTTATGTTTTTGCTTTTGAAAATACTTGACGGTTTGTTGAAAGCACCGTTGGTTATACCAATTCTTCGGTTAATATCTTCTTCGGTCCCCAGTAAGCTTCCAACATATTTGCACTTCTTCTCTTGCAGGTAAACGACTAACTTACTGAACCACGTATAATGCAAGTTCATTGGTAGTTCTCTATTGACATCTCGCATCACATTTAATTCTCTGCAACTACGTCACAACGACGGAAATACAATACTACTACGTAGATGAATGAATGATAACCGTACTGGGTAGTGATTATGTATTGAACAGTTCGCGGTAGTGTGTCGTATGCAAACCCGTGACTCTGCTCGATAATCATTACAAATACAACAGAAGTAAAGTCTAAAGATCGTGAGGACCAGAAAAACCATCCTTCAGATCGAATACCTTCACTGTGCAGATACACATCACAAGTTTCCTGCTTCGTGAAGTCAGCATTCTGTATTGAACAAAAGAGGTAAATTTTCTTCAATGAAATTTGATGTTCGTTGATAAGTCCTATGTTAGGACTAACAAGTAACATATGTACGTAGGCCAAAGTATAGCTGCTAAATCCGGCACTCTAATTTATTCTTATTTTGGTGAAGCCTTCCAGTGACTGGTGACCGTATACTAATAATAATCGACAAAGCTGTATAGCTAGACCGGCCTAAGTTAAGCATGTTCTTCAATCTGGATACATTATATGTTGACGCTACTATTATTTATTAAGATATTTAGTGTATCTCAGAAGTCAGAGCAACAAAGAACTACAGTAACTTGATTTTATTGAAACATGTAGCCTATGGCCCTAGGCTACACACTTCACGGGATAGGTTAGCCGAAATGCCTATACTTGTTCCATTATGTGGCATCGCCAAATCCATACTTTTATTGACCGTAGTGTTCTTGGACAAACTAAAAATGTATAGCCTAGGCTATGTAAGATCATTTAAACTGAATTATTCCCTGTTAGGCCAATGCCAGTGTTACTTTAGGTTTCCCCTGAGCAGAGCAGTTTGATCTTGCCACATTTCTTCATTATTACTACACTAGGCCTGTCCTGTCTCTTTTCTTCTAATCTAAGGTTGGTATCCGTCACAATTCATGTATAGCCTAGGCTAATGCTATTTAAGTTAGCTTAATACCAAACACAGGTCTATAGACTTTATTGTGTATTTCAGAAAAAAAGACTTAAATCTTGAATGACAAGGTCAATCACCACATTTTGTTACAATGTCTGTATGTACTCCAGGAGATAGCTATGTGTGGATGATAAGTTGGCTTCGTCTTCTTGAAAACGTTGATATTCATCCATTGGACAGGTTACAATATTCTTTTAGATACAGCAGTAGAAAACCCTACAGATCTGAAACTTCACTTCACTTTGGAGGTTCAGTCACAACCATCAAACAAACAATGCTGTATCACCTGTATCGCAACTGTTCCTCCACAAGTGGATGAAGGCTCAGTGGACTTATAAAAACAATTTTATGAAATGATCTCTGTAGATGCAGCCAGAGTTAGATTGAACAAATTTGCTCCATCAAGTCCTGCAACTGAACAGTACCTCAACACATCTACACGCTTTGTGGACATGAACATTTTTAAGAAATGATCTCAGAACTTGCAGTCAACAGTAAATTGATCAACATATGCTATATCACCACTGCAGCTGCGACTCCACGTCAGAATGGGAGGTCTGTTCAGGGTTCTTCTGGATCTCTGTACATGTAGTCAACATGTTATCAATATACTGTACTGTAGGTTCCATGCCTTACTGTCAACGTGTCTTTACGTCTGTAAAGAGACTTTATGGGCTTAGTCATTTTTCAGAAAACTTTGATGTTATGTTGCCCAGGTTTCAAAGTGACAGCAAATTTGAACAAATTAATTCACTGTAACAGCCTCTGTGTTTTCAGAAAGGTGTTACTCTGTATGTTATTCTAATTCTATAGATGGGGTGTTAGCTTAGTGGTTAACGCCGGTGCCTTCCAGTCATAAGGTCCCCAGTTCGAGTCACTCCAAGATTAATGTATGTCGTGATTGTCGTCCAGTTACAGAGTTGTTGAAAATTGACAATTCATAATCATGGACGTTAAATATGAATGTAAGAGACTGACTTCGGTCAGCTTGCGGCTTTGATAAGCCAATGAGGCTTCTTTGCGAGTTCCTGCTTGCAGGAGGATTGAAAATACATAGCAATACATGATGAAAGACCCTACAGCACATGTTCATATTTGCTATTGTTTTAATTGATACATCGTGAGTCATTGTTTGAATTTTGAAAATACAGTATAAAGAAGAAAATATAACACATAAAGTACGATATAAAGTCACAAACTTTTGACATTTGCCTTCTTAGTTTTGGGAAGCAATTGGCTAGTAGAATTGGTATAAAATTACAGTACATTGCAAAAAAAGAAGTTACAAGAATCAGTTTAAAAATGGGTTTGAAAAAGTAGCAACAGTCCAAACATTTCTGCACAAGTACTCAATTTTAATTCGATACATGATATTTCCTGATATTTTGCTGTGCAAGGAATGCGTAGATTGTATGAACATTGAACAGTAAGTACTGTAGTTTAATCACCTATGCAACAACATATGTATGCAAAGTACAGAACAACTGTTAAGGAATCTGCTGCAGATCAATAGCCACTGTGCAAACTAAAGTAAATTTTTCCCTGCTAAACTTTTTTGTCATTATCCCACATTCAAGCATGTGACTTTGGTTCTAGTCTCACCCCAAAAATACAACTTTATATTATCTTATAAATTATACTATCTTATTTAAAATTTCACAAACAATCATCTTAAAAATGTCTAAAATGATCACCCTTCTGTCAAGTTCTGTCTGAGCTACAGTAAGGTACCTACAGAACCTTGATTTATATACATGTCCATAATAAATGGTAGTCCTCGTGTAGTGTTTAATTTCGCTGAAACCTATATGTTACTTGTCTTATAATCTCATAATAATCTTGTACCCTACTACTTGCAGGTAGCAGTCGTGGGTAGTCTGTCTTTCATCTGAGCGATATTTTTGCGGATGAATCCAAGTGGTAGCAACGCACCTCAGGTAGTGAGGACGTCAGAAGGTGAGAGAGGACAGGTTAAAGAAGAACAAGAAGAAGTCGGCACATGTGAAGATGTCGGTTCTCATCAATTGGTAGAGAACCAAAGTGAACAACCACCAGAAGCCAACCCAGCTGGTACCACCCTTAGAAAAAGAACTAACGTCAGCAAGAGGTCCTCAGAGGAGGAAGGTACCATGATCCCACTCAAGCACGATGACCTGGAGAGGTCAGTCGTCCGGAAGGACCAAGAAGTGAAGCCCGTCTCGGGGAAGCATGTCACAGAAGATGCCTCTGAGATCACCAAGATAAGTGTCATCGACGAAGATCACCCAGACAACCGCGGCGAGAAAGGAGAGGATGAAGCAGATAAACAGGGAAGTGATATCACTGCCATTAAGGTCAAAGTTATGGGAAAGCAAAGGAAAGGAAACCCTTCCAAAGCCAAGGTACATTTTATGGAGCTTGATATGAATTTTAAAAGCAACATGATACACTTTAGTGTGTATTTAAATTGTAACCTTTATTTTTATACTTTTCCTTTCTTTTTCTTTTTCTTCATTTTTTTTTTTGTTTTTTGAGGGGAGGAAAAATATAAACCCTTACAGAACTTCTTTACCTAATAGCAGCAATGTGTGATCCAAAGTTTAAATGTTTTTGCTCTCATTTTTGCTACTGTTTCTTTGTCAATAGAGATCATCCAAACTGGGTCTTTTACATTTGTTGCTAAGTTATACTCAGAGATGTATTGTACACATGATAAGTTCATACTGTGTACTTCTCTAAGACTAAATATTTAAAAAGAGCAAAAGATGGCCAAAATTAACTATTAAAGAAAGTCAGCTGTTTGCATTTGTGTTCAGATTCTCTCAACTTGTGCAACTCCCTGCGCACATACAGTGCTGTACCCATGAATTACTTAAAATGAGATTTGCCCACTGGTGTTGAGAGCATATTTTAGGGATTATTTGATTTCACAGTTCCATCTTGTTACAAACATTGTTGCATTCTACTGTTACATGCCCCCCCCCCCCCCACTTCTGTTAGTCTGTCATTGCATTGCGAAAGAAAGCTCAGTCCCTGAAGAGCTCTTTGATGTACATTTCTTTGATATCAGGTTGAAGATGATGAGGACCACGATGAAGTAGAGCCAGGCTGTGGTGGGCCCTGTGGGACTAAGTGGAAGGAACACCATTTTGAGTTTGAACTTGATGTGAGTGCCTTACAGGAGCGGGCTGCGGAACGAGCCGAGAGGCTGGCCGAGCAGGCTAAAGAGTACGCCGAGCAGGCTGGTCGATACGTCGGGAAGGTCAAGAAGGCAGCTTGGAGTGTGCTCCCTCACAACGTACTCCCCGAGTGGATGAAAGACAACGAATTCTTACAAGACTATCACCGTCCGCCCATGCCGTCTTTCAAACAGTGTTTCCGCTCGATTTTTAGAATACACACGGAGACGGGAAACATTTGGACCCACCTTCTTGGTAAGTACACAAGAGAAATTCGCAGGCCTAGGATTTGACAATTTTCAGCCACTTGCTAAGACAAGGCCAACTGTACATAAAAAAAAATCTTAAGTGGGCCAAAATGAAATTCCCACTTCGGAGTTTTCCTTGATTTGAATTTTTGCATTATGACAGTCCCAAATTGTGAGGCCTGAAATCACAGAGATTTGAGGTCTACAGCTAGCTACAGTATGGTATGATGAACAAGGGATTAGTGGAATGACCTCATTTGAATTGAGTCTCCTCTCTATGTTGGTTGTCTGAAAGTGACCACCTGATACTGGTATAATCAGATATACAGCAGTGTATTGTGCAAGTAGGTAGCATTACGTACTGTACATGGGAGATACACCTGTAACCAACAGAACTCAAAAGTGGCAAAATCTTGGCATCTTTGTCTTTTAAAGCCACATGAAAACTGAGTGACAGTCAATACTGTACTTGTATGGAAACTTGTGAACCAATAGCCTAGTATAAAGGGATTCAGAAGTACTTTAGCTTCATCAAATAAAAGCTTGTATATCATTAAAGCTCAGCACTTCCTGTATCACTCATGTGACATATGGTGCTCATTAATTTGTTAATGATTTAATTTATTAACGATCATCACATTCTATTCTGTAAGTCACTTTCTTCTATGATCTTTACATTTAACGCCTTACTTTAGTTAATGCAGTTTATGTTAGAACTACTGTACATTAAAACATTCTATATCCAATGTTATTGTACAGACTTGTGTAACAATCACTCAGAAATGTATTAAACTGGTTATAACAAACTTGGAAAACTTAGAACTGAACTCTATACATACAGTATATATTTATAGTGGATTTTGTAATGTACAGTTCTGTCGTGGGGCGTGAGGCACAATTTGCATTTTAACGAGCAACCTTTGATTCTTCGAGAGGTATCCTTGCTGTTTGTTCTTCAATTACCAACATTGATAAAAGAGCTCCTTCAAGCAAAGCTTCATCAACAGATATATAATTACCTAACTGCTGGTACAAACAACACCTGCCAGACGATGTTTAACTTGACAAAACTCATCAGTGATAATGCAACAACTCTGTAGAGATGATTAGTACAGCTAAGCAAATACTGTACATACAGAAAATCACCTACAGTACAGTGTTGCAACACAGCCTATCAGGCTATACCCTGATAGCAACAAGTAACTTGTGTACTTTACACACACACAGATAATAGTACCCGAGCAGTGTTATATGTATATATACCAGGAATACTCTGCTGTGAAAACTGTACCACTGTTATTGATATGTTTGTTGCTATCTAGATTAAATACGTTCATATTTAACAAAACTCATACGTTACATACATACAACAAATTCTGTAGCAATTTTTGCTAAGTACTGCAATTTAAAAGTGCCCAACAGATATTGCTGGTTACTGTATGTCAGGATGTCATGTACAGTTTATTGCATCTGATGTAGGATATAGTACTGTGCTGTATGGTATAACGCTGCACTGTACGGTGTAATACATTCATTGTTGCTGCTATCTCCGACCACATGGTAGCCTAACACCACACTAAGTCAATTTGAAAATATAGCCTAACCATCTGTTTATTTGCTGAAATTGTCATGCAGAACTTTTCATGCATTGAATGGCATTAAACTTGTCAATCAATGCAATGTAGCTCAAGTGCTTCTTTGCAATCGGGCATTTAATATTCTAGCCTAGTGGAATCATTTTTACCGCCTTGTGATATTTTGCATGTTTTCGAATTGTTGATAAAAGATAATACTTGTGTGTTTATCGTCACTTCGTCTCATTGAAAGTAAAGCACTTTCATGTCGGGATCACGCGGGAACGTTATCCTCAAAACGGGATTAAGTACGTGGCTTTCTTGTGTTGATATATGACGTGATATTACGGTTGTTAAAATATGATTTAACTTGTTTGTAATTGCGCTATTTTAGTATATATCGCAAGTGTTGATCAATTCGGTGGTTCTCAAACGTTTAAAAAATTGGAAGATAATTCTTAACGATTAAACTGAGTTTCGTTTGTTTAAATGTGTACATGTGTAAACGGCACAGCCCTAAACGTTAACAAGTGTTGTAAAAAGTTATAAGCTTAGTGTATCATGATGTTTGTTGTTATGTTCTCAAAAGCACTGATGGAAACTTAAAACTCTGCTTATCAGTGTAAACTTGAGATTAAAACAGGTAATTGTTTGTGCACATCTGTTTTGCTCACTTGCCAAATCCCTCTTTAAGGTTTTACTATGGATTACTAGTAAGCATGCCTTCACCAAACTGAAGACGTTGTGTATTGTGGTGAGGCTTCAGTGTAAGACAAATTATCTCAGCCTTTGTAAATATATCCAAGGTATAGGCTAGCTTTTATACAACTCTTAGAATGGCAGGGGTTATGCAAGACTGCATTTGCACGATACATCGTATTTGATCGTAATTTGCTCTCCCTGCTCTGTCATCTATGTACAGCATATACTGTATATTAGCTCAAGTGGGACTGAAGTCACAGAAAACAGTGACCCAAAAATTAATGCAAGATTATTGCAAGGGTTTCTCAAATTTCGGGTGGGAGTACAGTAGGAGTACAGTAAAGTTGGGATGGAACGAGGGGTAGTAAATAGTGCTGTGGTGGAGACTGTTACTGTACTCTACAGTGAGAACGAAAGCAAATATTGGATGTATATACAGTACATGCCTGAAATGTTGTTCAGCATGTTACACAGTGCTGCTTATCTATAGACAATACTTTACAATGTTCTCACATACATGATGTTTGTCTCTATTGTATGTGTCACGTGTTAGGTACGTTCATTCATTGTACTGGACTGTACATTCCTAGGCTTTCAGTACATGATTAATGCAAATACATTTAACTTTGGTCAATTGACTCATTTGTGAAGTAGATAACTACAGATTTTACTTTGTTCCTCACTTACCTGTCTCCTCACAACCTTCAGCACTGTCTTGCTACCATGCCTACAGTAGAATGAACTGGTAAGCTGGTAATTTGGTCAGGTTTGAAGTAGACAACTATCAGTATCATACTTGCCAATTGTTTCAAATAATAGACTAAAGTTCTGTATTTAAGCTCTTAAATTCCTCTAGCAAAGAAGTATTTAATGGGACAGTAAATTATAAAGACAAACAGTATATACTTTTGCTTTCATTGACATTGAAAGTACTGTATGGTTGGGTTAATACTGTACCTCTCTATACCATTATAAGGATCCCGGATCCCTGGATGAAAATTGTCCAAGCAATTGTTTCATAACATCCTGAATTGAATGGAAGCTTAGGAAATAAAGTGCTGACCTACATATATTCTGCTGAAATAGGTGAACCCCCAAAATGTTTTACCTAGAATCATTAGAGAGCTGTGCAATTTTTTTGAAAATACCTGTAGTCAGGTCGGAATACAGATTTACTGTAGGCCTATTTTATTTGGTACAGTACATGAGCCTAATGAACGGTACACAATACAAATCAAATGCAATGCAATCATAGCTCCGATTGAGTTTGGTTATAAATATACTAGAAACTTTGGGAAACCTCTGGTAATTTCCAAATCTCTGGTAGGAAGCTTCTGGATAAAAATTGTACTCAGCATCCTTCAGTTTCCCTTCCACCAAAACTTCACTCTCCTCCCAACCATCAATCCAGAGAAGTAATATTAATGAAATAAATTCAGTATTGATTTATTTATAATTTAATTCACTTTTAAAGTATACACACGGTACTATGTTCTACTGTACTTATCCTTGTGAAAATTATAAGTAACGGTAGAAGTACTTCTACCCCGCCCACCCCCCCCACTGCTCTTCCCCCTTGACCCACTTTGTACTATAGATTGCCATAACTCTAATATTCTGTATCCATTTGCTTTCTGTGTTTATTGTCTATTTAATGTGTCATACTATAGTTAGAAGCAGCTTTTCATATGATTTTGGTTAAGAAACTTTCATGTTATATATATGCTGTATACAGTGTAGTATTGAACACGGAAATCCCATAGCAGTTCCTCATATTAGTATGACAAATCAAGTGTCATTTAAAATGGCTGTAGCGAAACATTTGAAAACTATCCGATCTGCTCTTGGCATTTCAATAACAGTATTATTACCATGTGTACAGTACAGTATAAGAGAATATATTTTAGCAGTTGATTACAATGCACGTTACTAATAAGCTCATGTGCTAAGAGAATCTAGGCTAAGTACTGCACTTTGCATATACAGTAGATCGGAATAAAAAAGAAGTGATGGGCGTTGATCCAGGGGAGGAGTAGAGGGGGGGCTGCGAGGGGAGAATAGTGCTATAATGTTACCAGTTAATAGGCTACAGTGGGTAGATGGGAAGCATTTAGTAGAGTTGAGATTGAGACAGTCTGACAGATAAGTTTTGTTGAGTACTTGTACATATATACCCACACCAGGAAGATTTAGTGGGGTGTATTGGCAAAGTACAAACATACATAAAGAATTACATTATGTGGGTAATGTAATTTCAATCACTGTCAAATGTACCTACCCTGCCTCTCTTCCCCTTTCCCCATCCTTAACATTTATCTACTGTACCAAGATGCATACTGTACAAGCAATACTGTACTTGCCAGGTTTGGTCAACTTTCCTGAAACGGTTGATCAAATTGTAGTTATATATCGATTTACAATTTAAGTAATAGACTGCTGCATTGGTCCTAAATTTCAAATTGTTGAACCCTATTGTTTTTTCATTTTCTTTGTTTTCATCCATAGGGTTTGTCCTCTTCATCGTCTTGATGGTTTACTTCTTGGTCACATCGATCCTGGGTCAGGCTCCTTGGCAGAAGATTGCAGTGTACATGGCATTCTTTCTGGGGGCCATCACTTGCCTGTTCTGTTCCTTCTTTTTCCATACCTGTGCTTGCCATTCTGTGAAGGTGGCCAACGTCTGTAGCAAGTAAGTATATGTATACTGTATATACAGTAGATCCTGCATTACCGTGCACATTTAAAGTCTAATGTGTAATTTTAGTATCAATTGTAGTTGGAAATGGTTCAGTGCTCTTACAATGAGCCAATCTATCCTAAGAGGCCAAGTACCATATAAAACTTAGTTAAAAATTGTTAGCTTTTGAAAGGAATTTTTATTTTCCTCTTTCGTATTATTCAAAGAACGTCTGTAGCAAGTAAGTATGTATACTGTACAGTAGATCCTGCATTACCGTGCACATTTAAAGTCTAATGTGTAATTTTAGTAGCTATCTAGTTGGAAATCATGGTTCAGTGCCCTTACAATGAGCCAATTTATCCTAAGTGGCCAAGTACCATATAAAACTTAGTTAAAAATTGTTAGCTTTTGAAAGGAATTTTTGTTTTCCTCTTTCGTATTATTATTCAAAGAACTCGAGAGTAATTTATTACCGGCGATTGAATACTGTGGTGCATTCGGCTGTACCTTCTGATTGTTATCAATCATGCAGACATCTTTCCAGACAACTTACAACTTTATTTTCAAATAGCGGTGCCTTTGATTAACCTTCATGCAAAAGGACAATACATTACTTTAGTCTCCATGTTTCTATCAAGTTGGTATTCTTGTATAATTTAATGCATCGCATTAAATCTCCAATATTTACATCATTGGTGAAAATATGCATTAAATAATGTACAGTAGGCTTACAGTACTGTAGGAGTCCTTGAACAGTATGTTACCATGTATCATTAGTGTACACGTGCGTACCATTCTTCTTGTTGTGAACAGCTGGTTATGCTAGACATAGGACGTAACATGACATCCCTCCATTGATTAATAGAGCACAGAATTTACAGACTAAACTGTTTTCTTACTCTGTGGCATTAGTGTCACATGTATATTAGCGTGTACACAATGAGGCATTGTGTAACGTATTATTAAGAGGATGCTGGTATCCATGCCGCGTGTTCAACGATTTCCTGTCCAGAGGGCGAACACTGAAATGTCAGGGTATAAAGTAAAGTGTTAGATACAACAGAAGTATAAATTTTTTCACTAATTAAATTAAATTTTTACCGCCTTAATACAGATATAGCATACAGTATGAGTTGTTGTACAATTGCAGTGGCAGTGTTCCCCAAACATTAACGCCTTTTTACCTTGGTGATCTTCCAAAAGGACTGACCCACAACCGACCAAATTCCCTACCCATCAGAATCACATTAATCTTTGATAATTAACCTTCCCCCCCCCCCAAAAAAAAAATAAAGAAGCAACTTGGATCCATTCCAAGTTTCAACCTCCCCTGCAAAACAGGAATTAAAACTTGCCTGGGTATGAAGTTAAACTGTATAAGATAAAAGACTGCATTGTGATGAATCAACTAATACAGATGTGTGAAACTATTCTAAAATAAATTCTATAAGAAGTATTGTTGTAGAATTTTGCCTATATATAAATAGGGGGAAACAAATTCCCTTTTACAGATCAGAAAGAAACGTTAAATGACCTTGCACAGTAAATCAAGGTGACGTTAATTTACAAAAATAAAATTGTTTGTTCTTCAACTACAGTATAGACCTTTTCTGTATCCTGTTTTGCACCCAAGTTTGTATGACTTCCGTTACGCTAGAGTGTGTTTGTATTTAAAGCACCCCCATATACAGTATAGGTATCATGGAGTTAAGGGTATAGTGTTAAGTGTTATATCATGGCACTATTTATAACACATTGCATTTTGCGTTGATGCATAATTTTGCATATATCTCTCTAAGTCTAAACCAAGTCATGGAAGAGTCATACATTGGATTATAACCCAATTAAGAGATTGTGAGGGCCACCTTACCACAAGTCATAGTTAGATCATGAGTACCTCTTATTACCCTGAACATACAGTATATGCAATTACAGTAGTCCAAGACAGAAGTATTATGTGTGTCCCTCATATTTGATGAAATGCTTAAAATAGATTTATCTCCAAACCTTTGAAGTCTATGCCGAGATATAGTCTTCTTCACTTCCTCCGTCTACTGTACCTGTCTCATCACAACTCATCACATGCTACTGAACAGTACAATCCCTTTGAAAGTGCTTTCGAAAATCCCTCTTATAGGTCATTTGTGAACATCCTTAACTACTGTTATCGAGATCCCTAGTGAAAACGGAGCTCGTAAGACACACGTTTTCCTTCGGAATGGTAAATCCGGAAGGAAGAGAGAGTGCGCAGTGACCTGTGGAAGAGGTCACCGGGGGCGCAGTGCTAAAATTATACCAGTGGTGTCTAGGTAGACTAGGAAATGTGCGTTAGTGTTGTAGGAGACAGGTAAGTATCGTCGTTCGTAAATACCCAAACCAGTGAGTTTTGGGGTACCTGTCTCATCACAACTCATCACATGCTACTGAACAGTACAATCGCTTTGAAAGTGCTTTTGAAAATCCCTCTTATAGGTCATTTGTGAACATCCTTAACTACTGTTATCGAGATCTCTATATCTGGTTAGATTGAGGGCAACATAACACTTTATACCATTGCATTGAATCAATGAGGCTTAGCAATTGGGAGGGTTCCGAGTTCAAAACCCGGCCGGGTCATAGTAAGGTGGGTTTTTCATCCAAGAGCAGTCTACGGTTTTCCCATCTGAAATGAATTTCTAAATTCCAAATTTGAGTGAAACTGTTGAGTTGGAAGCCACCCAACTTGTAACTTGTAATCCATAAGCCCTTGCCAGTTTCTCCCACATTTGTGGTCGCTTAAGCGTCGTAGATTATTATTATTATTACTGTACAAGACATGGTGATTGAACTGCAAACAAAAATATAGTATCCCAGGGAACTCAAGTATTAGGAAAACTATACATTACTACAGGTATAGGCTACAGTACAGTAATGCGATATATACATTTCAACAGGTATAGGCTACAGTACAGAAATGAGATCTTTATGGCTATAAAATGAACGTTATGTAAATGTCTGCTACAGATGAAACATAATACTGTACATAAAACCTGAGATTACAATATTAAATGATATAGCAAGACTTGTATAAACAACAAAGAAGTCATCAAAACTTAAACACACAGCGTTTCGCAGACGTATGTGTAGATATCGCCTGTACGTACACATTGCCTATAATGTGGGGAAAAAAGGGAGGGCCATTGGAAGGTTTTTAAAATGGCGTATTTGGGGGAGGGTGTGGTGGTGTCCTCAAGTGGCCCTCTTTCTCACTCCCTCTTTCCTAATATTTCACTTTATTCCTCTTCCCAGTTCTCATGTAGTACCCATTTATCCTCTCCTCACTCCCCTTTGTACCATTCTGTTATGTTCAGAACTTGGCTTTTTGGCTTTTACATAGGCTTTCAGATCAATATTACGGTTTGCTTACGTAAACCAAGCCCGCTTCTTCATTTCTGTTTTCCCTCCATCTTTTTTTAACCTGTTCAAAGAAACTTGAGAATTGATATCCTGTGTGAGCATTGCCAAATATCTCAAATTGCTAAACAAACATATAATCTGCTCTCCAGATCATGAAACAAGATCATCATTTGTTTTCTCTTCTGTTACTTTATAGATTGGATTATTCGGGAATAACGTTCCTCATCGTTGGATCGTTCGTGCCTTGGCTTTACTTTGGCTTTTACTGCGAAGATGTTGCAAGAGCTGTGTATTCAACCTTCATCGTTGTCCTTGGCATAGTCTGCCTAATAGTAGCAATGAAAGATACTTTCGGCAGCCCAAAATATCGACCATTCAGAGCCGGTAAGTCCTCCTTGAAACGCAATACTGGCAAAGAATACACCAGTTACTGTTCACTAGTACAATGCTCAAGTTGCAGACGATGTTGACCCAGTTGAAATTTAGAGTGCTTACTACCTTCAATGCATTTTGTCAAACCATGCCCTTCTGTTCCCTTCTCTCCCGTTCTGTTCCCTTCTCTCCACTGCTCTGTCCTCTCTCTCCCTCTTTCCCCTTCTCTGCCCCTCTTTCCCCTTCTTTTCACTTCATCCCCTCCCCTCCCCCCTTCCTCCTTTCTCTCCCTTATTTCCCCTTCTCTGCCCCTCTCTCCCCTTCTTTTCACTTCATCCTTTTCACACCCCCTTCCTCCTTTCTCCCCATTCTTTCCCCCTGGCCTTCCAACATTTTACCCTTCTCTCCCCTCCCACCTTTCTCCTCAGCCTCTCCCCTGTCATTCTTGTCATACCTTCTCCATTGTATTTTAACTACAGCATTGTTTGTATCTCTGGGGTTGAGTGCGGTCATACCAGCCATTCATTACATGATTAAGAATAGTTTGGTACACGCGATAGAAGCTGGTGCTATTGGATGGATGATATTGATGGGTGTTCTATACATCGGTGGAGCAACTCTCTATGCACTGAGGATACCAGAGCGTTTCTTCCCTGGGAAGTGCGATGTTTGGGTAAGTTGAACATCTCCAAGAAAACCCCAACTGTTTACGTAAAACACTGTTGAAATGGATCTGAATGAGAGAACGTCCCAGAGCTGTATTTGCAGCTGTATTTGAGACAAAAATGTTGGATGCCTCGTCACAACCCGCTGGTTACAAAATAAAAATTTCACAAGAATATATCAATAAGTTAGGCGTGCTTGTTTCCTTATTTGTGCACTAGCGTTTGCTACTTTTGAGCTCTGTAGGTCAAATCTTCACTTATTCTTGATGACGTTGCTACTCTTTCAAGTCAATTCAATTCAGTTGAAAAGAACACCATGAAACTTTACTTTGTAAATGATTAATAACTAATTAAAAGAAAAGACTTAACCGGAAAATAATTGCAAAGTTATTTCAACTTTTTTCTCTCCCTCTCTCTCTCTCTTGTGTCTTTTATATTTAGTTTCAAAGTCACCAATTTTTTCACGTGTTAGTGGTGGCAGCGGCCATGGTTCATTTTCATGGACTGAATACGATGGCCGCGTACCGGCAGGAAGTGGGAGAGTGCAGTATACAGGAAGAAATCACTACAGCCGATACAACCACCCTAGCTTTCTCATATTGAGGACATTTTTTTAAATGATTGCTCGTCAAAATAAGATCCGGGTGGAAATTGCTGACGGGGAGGAGACTCAGGGCAATACAGACTCTTCATCCTCTACGGAATGATTTGGTCGACTCAGAAGAAATGTTAGAATCTTTGGACAATTCAACTTTCTCTGCAAATTTGCTGAAAAATGAAATTTTGAGCCGATTCATGGAATAAAGTAAGAAAAATATGAGAAACAAAGTTACAAGCCTTTTGTTTAGTTCCTCGAAGATAAGCTAATAAATTATGCACATTCATTTAATAAATTGGGGGCTTTTGGTTGGTGGATTCTTTTCCATGAATTTTATCAAACAGATAAATGTTGTGGGAAATATGACATTACCACATGCGCAGGGTTATTAACTAGTTAGATTTTTCAGAAAAGTGCTTTAGAAAACACAAGTTAATGTGCTAAAAACAACTAGTTGGACCCGAAAAACTCTGAAAATATGTTTCAAAAGATCTAATCCTTTAATAATAATAATAGTCATAATGAAAGCAATGTTACATTTACTACTAGTCATCAGCACACAGTATCAGTGTGAATTGCAGTCTGAAACTGCAGCTTTGTCAAGTTACGTGGAACTAGATAGGACCGATATCATGGCGCCGTCTTTAAATTTTGGGCGTGGCGGTAGATACCCATTGAATTTACATCTTTGCATTAAGGTATATCCAATTGAATGCATTAAGGTTCATCCAATTGAATGCATTAAGGTCCATCCACTTGAATGCATTAAGGTTCATCCAATTGAATCCATTAAGGTTGGTATAATTGAATGCATTAAGGTTCGTCTAATTGAATGCATTAAGGTTCGTCTAATTGAATGCATTAAGGTTCGTCTAATTGAATGCATTAAGGTTCGTCTAATTGAATGCATTAAGGTTGGTTTAATTGAATGCATTAAGGTTCGTCCAATTGAATGCATTAAGGTTCATCCAATTGAATGCATTAAGGTTCATCCACTTGAATGCATTAAGGTTCATCCAATTGAATGCAATATGGTTCGTCTAATTGAATGCATTAAGGTTGGTTTAATTGAATGCATTAAGGTTGGTATAATTGAATGCATTAAGGTTGGTATAATTGAATGCATTAAGGTTCGTCCAATTGAATGCATTAAGGTTCGTCCAATTGAATGCATTAAGGTTCATCCAATTGAATGCATTAAGGTTCATCCACTTGAATGCATTAAGGTTCGTCCAATTGAATGCAATATGGTTCGTCTAATTGAATGCATTAAGGTTGGTTTAATTGAATGCATTAAGGTTGGTATAATTGAATGCATTAAGGTTGGTATAATTGAATGCATTAAGGTTCGTCCAATTGAATGCTTTAAGGTTCATCCAATTGAATGCTTTAAGGTTCATCCAATCGAAAGCATGAAGGTTCATCCAATTGAATGCTGTCTTCGGACAAAATCTTATCACATTTGTCTTTGAAGTAAGAAAAAAGATGATTTTTGTACAATTTAAATTTTGAAAAAATAAATCAATGGGTTATATAGGATAATTTCCCCCTCTTATATGGTAATAATCACTGCATCTTTTGGTTATTAGGGTCCATTGTTTTTCATCTTTTTCTATGGTTTGTTCATCTTATGGACTGGTGAGAAAAGCAAGATAAAAAAATATTTAAAAAAAAAAAAAAAACGGAATTAGTAGTTTACAAATGATTTCATTCAGGAAAAGAGAGAGATGTATATTATTTCTTTTGTGTTTAGTATTAAATCCTAGTGCCTAGAATATTTAGTTACTCATTGAAGAAATAAAATGTATGTTCAGCTGTTAGTAGATTGGGCCAGTGACTTATCTTCTCATGATTTATAACAGAACGGGAATATTTGAGCATGATACAAATGGGTGAATGAATCTATTGTTAGAATTGGATTAGCCGATGGTTGCTTTAAGTGAGTTGAATTGTTGAAGGAGAAGAAAAAAAAGGGTTATTGTTAAATTCACATTTTGATCAAAGGTGCCATTTAGCAGTACTGTATGGTAACCAAAGTTATATTGTACAGTGTATTGTTAAAGAAGATAGAACAAACAGAAAAAATGTAACCAAAAAATTAATAACTTTCCTTTACAATTCATTATATTAAAAAAAATTTACTATTATTATTATTATTAATATTATTATGATTTTTAATTATATTATCATTTCAGTTCACGTAAGAATTGAATGAAAGGGTTCATGTTGTTATAATGTGGTGTTTTAATAATAAGAATTCAGTCAGTTATGTGCACCACAGGTTATTGCATCCATTCCTACCGTGGATGGCCACTCATACAGCCATTTTACGACTCACTGCTACCAGGCTCAACCATCGTAGTCGGGCAGTGTGTGTGTGTGTGTGCTTGAGACTACGACTGATGAAGAAGTTTTGCCAGTTTTTAAGTCCTCTCTACCTTCGGTGGAGGAAAATGGATCGACAAGCAGCAGTTTTCCCGACTGACAGTCGTCAGTGTGCGACTCTTCACGACTGCAACTGCTTACATTCAACAAATGGAACTAATCACAGGAAACTAATTTTGCATGTGAAGGAGGCGAGCCCTGGTCTTGAACAGATGAGAGTTGTAAGAATTATGGTTCTCGAAGACCACGGTAAACCATGCGGTCAAGTTCAGTCGGACTGCGTTCAGTCCAAGCAGTGGGTGACCGGCTTGAAGAGCTTGACCTGTTAAGGATGATTCATTACATGAATACCTCTAACATTGAACAATGTTTGTTGGGCATTAGTAAACAATACTAATTAATGCTTCTTCAACCTTGCGGATGTGGTGAAAATAATGTGTGTGAAAATTTGTTTATCCGAATTTTGAAATCTGTGGTAACCGTTGGTTTCATTTCAGCGGTAGAGAATCGAATACTTTGTCTTATCACGATGACGGACTGGGATTGGTTACATCATACCATACTTCTGTTTCACTCACATCTCGTTAATGAGCTGGTTAATAATCGGCCTGGAAGGCGGTTATTTTACAATTACTAGCAGGCAACCATGAGCGAGGATGAATATGAATTATCATTCATATAGATCTCATGTCGGTTTGCTATCAAATTGACAGTTTTTAGCCCATTTGGGAATTTTTTTTTTTTACAATTAAGACCATTTCAGATGGGAAACCATGGATTTCTCCTTGATGAAAACCTCACCTTTACTTTATTCAGCCAGGGATCAAACCGGCAACATTCCAGCTGCTTGGTTTCATAGCTTACAACAACACCTCATTGTCTGTTCGATCATTAGCACAGGTCCACATCCGGTCACTTTATGGTAGCTAAAACAACTTCACTTTGACGATCACGTTTTTTCACCCCATTTTCTCGTTTGTAACGAGACACAAAGATTATTGGAAATTGAGTTTGTTAAATTATCTGCGAATGATATATTCTAGTTTTTCTTGAAGTACAAACTGGCATCTAAATTCTGTCAATATTCTTGTTTTAAATGGGATATATAACCTGAGAAAGATCTGAGATTCCCTCAGCTTATATAATGAGACTAACGACGTAGGTGAGATTCAGTACTGGGCTTGTGGTGTTTTTTTCTTATTCTTTAATGGGTATAGCTTGACTCTTCATCTTTTACTCAGAATGTCCTTACTTTTCTCTCGAATTTTGTACAAAAAAATTGTACAGCTCTAAGAAACTATAACAACTAATTCATACTATGTAAAGGGTTTATTCGATAATATGTTGTCACATTTTTAACTTTAAAGATTGTGTTAAATAATAAGAATAATAATAATAGTGTACATGTATGGCAATTTCTTACTGCAGTTAGAGTGAAAAGTTTGAGACTTGTGTGCTTTGAAATGAGGTAAACCGTCTGATGCATCATGGTATCCATGGCAACCATCTTTTCTGAAGATTTTTTACTTTACCATGAATGGAATTAAGACAGGTTTCGGGCATTCATGGAAAAGCTCATACATTAAAAGTCTTTTTGTCAGACGACTTAAGAAATTTTCTGTATTTCAATAACAGAGTTACAATGACCCCCCACGGTTCAAGTATCTTATCCAGTGAAAATCTCGACTCAATATATAATTGTATCTTAAGCAAGTCAGCACATAACTTTGGGAAGTACCTTTAGTTTTACCATTTTTACAAAAAATGTAACCTGTAGAAAAATTGATATCCTCATAAAAAAATTGACAAGTCTGCCTACAGAAACTCATGTCAAGTGATACATGAGTTAGCTTTTATGTTGTCATGTGGTATGTTATATAGTGCTCAAAGTTAGTTTTCATACTAATCCCCCTCCCCCCAACCCCCTTACTCCTTCTTCCTTCCCTCCTTTCCTTCCCTCCTTTCCTTCCCTCCCTCCCTGTTTTTGTTTCAAGTGAAAATCATGTTTTCATACAGCTTTGCATCGGCTTTCATTCATGTCCTATGGATTCAGCATTCAGTGTTAGACTTGAGAATTGTCAATCTCAAATCGTAACCTTTTTTTCTTTGGGTTCATACGCAGTGTCCATTATTGTCTACAGAGTTAATTTGGGAAGATTGATGTACTCACCCAGCTCTTCCTTGTGAAAGGAAGAAGCCTGTCTCTAGTTTGGTTCCTGTTTTGTTGGTTCAGTTGGGGTCTTCAACTTGACTATGTGGCGTTTAAAATTTAGGGATGGCACTAGATAACGGGAGTGGCTTGCACTGATCGACATCATCGACCCCTTTGGTTATGCACAGCGCAGCTGAAGAGATGCCTCATCTAGGTGAAAATGTTAAAATGTAATATTTCCTTTGTGAAAGTAAATTCACCCTTGCACCACCCCTCCTTATCCAAATGTAATCAAAAGTGGGATTCTCTGTTAAAATATACTAACTCCCACTTTATGACAGTTGTACACACCCCCACCCCTCCTTGGTCAAAGGTATTGGTAGCACCATTTTCTACATCAATGTAATCAAAAAATGGGATTCTATGTTAATATATACACTAACTCTAAGGTCAGCTCTCGCACACCAATACAAGTGATCACTATTCCTATTGAAAGATGCACATCTATAGGAGCTGACATGGTACTTTGATTTGCTGCAAATTTAATCTCTTTTCTGTTCTTTTCTGTTTTCTTGCCATAACCTAATAGACAGGAAATGAAATATCAAACGTTTGTTATGAGTTAAGAAATAGGTTATCGGTAGATTTTAATTGTATAATTTTTCATGCTTTACTTTTTAAGTTTTTGATTTTTGTTGGTGGTAAATATTTTGTTTTTGTCATTACTGTGTCGTGCTTAAAAAATTTATTCTTTTGATTCTGTCTTACACTGTTATTACTTCATGCCCTTCAGCTTTTCTTGCAAGTTGAACCACTTGGGGGGTTGGGGGGGGAAGAGATTGCAGGAGGGAGGGAGGTGTTACTGAATTTGTCGTATCTTCCTTGCAGAGTTAATTTACAACCTCCTGTTTATATTCGCCGTCTGCTTATTCTTTCCTTACAATTAGCTCACAGTTAGACCTAAGGGTCAAAGGTTACTTGAGTAAGTGATCCCATGATGTACGTTCAGATATAATGTCCTTATGTTATAATCATATTATCAGGGTAGGGGAAGTGGGGGGTTGAGCAACAGTTAACATTGTGGGGTTTTTTTTTTTTTCATTTTACATATAAATTATCTGTTAGACCTGAGGGTCATAGTTGACTGAAGTATGTGATCCATGATGTGCAGGGTAGGAAAGGGGGTGGGGGAGGGGGTTATGGTGGGAGTGGTGAGTGACCGGTTTACACTGGTGTGTTGGAATAATCATAATAGTACACATTAATCTAATGCTTCATGATTTTGCTCTTGTTATCAAAGAAGAATCCATTCAAAATGAAGGTATGAAAATCAGGATCTTTCAAAGACCAATGTCAGAGGTCATTTGAAGAATCTGAGTTATTAATGTGTTGATCTAAGGGGAAACTCGTTAAATTTTGAAGATTTCTACAGAAACTGAATCTCTTTTTAAAATGAAATTATTTATTACAGATTTGATTTCCAAATTTTTGAAACATTTGTAGCTACAAAATAAATGGTTAGAAGTATATTCCTTTTGTCTTATTTCTTCTGCTCTCTCTTGAAGTTTTTAAACCAAACTGCCAACAGGCCAAGTGTGTCCTCGCCCACATTTTCCCATTAGATATCTTCACATTGATCTAGATAAAAATGTAACAATGTCTTTTTTTAATTAGTGTGTGGTTATAGTGAACTTTGTAAAACAATGTGTATCATAGCTTCTTCATAAATACAAATGACACCATTCACCTTGAAGGTATAAAACATACATGCTGTAATCCTTCCAACAACAATTGTGCACTATGGAAACCAATGTACACCATAGACTAGTTTCATTGACACCATCTCATACCGGAGGTACAAATATTCATAAAGTAGTCCTCCCAAATAGGTGAACAATTTCAAAGAATCAAAAAAGTTCAGGTATAAATGGAAAAACAAATTCTCCGACCCTAGCATCACATATGGTGCAATCTAATTGCAATAGCTGTAGAATGTTGTTAATCCTGCATATCTGTCATAACTGACAATTGTTTAAAGGTAGTCAGTTTAGGCTCCAAATTATAGCACTCTATAATTGAGCACTAGAAGTTTTTTTGAAGTACTTTCCTGGAGGACTTTACTCTCCAAATTGTTCTCAGACATTTAACACACAAGATGACTGAATGTCCCAGTGAGAAAAATTTCCTTGAAGGTTGTAATAAAAACAGTTGAAGAGTTTTGACCATATTTGAATATCTAGCATATTTGGGGCCACTACAGCATACCTTTAAGGGTATTCTATGAACCGTCATTGGAAATTAATATCCTTATCTAATTTTGACTTAGAACTGCTTTAAAACAAAAGGTCTTAGAATGTCATGACCAGGCTTTTTTTCTAGTCTGTGTCAGTGTGTCAGCTAGGTAACATTAGATCACAACCAATTACTCAAAACTCACAACTTCCTAAATCACATTTCCTGTGTCTCTCTCTCCCTCCCCCCCCCCCCCCCTTTTTCTGGTTTGTTTAACTTTCAGTATCATATATAAAAGATTGTGTACAGCAATTACCAACTCGATATCACTTTCTTTTTTCTCCAATGCGTAACCGATAAAGTAATTGCATGGCTAGGAATATCAGGGTACCATTTTTATCTTAAAGGGTTGAACTATTGTTATGTTCAAACTAGAACATTTCATTAAATTACCTGATCAATTGTCACAAAAAAATCCTGTAAAACATATAACATCGCTGTATTGTTTGTACACTGTGCTGTGGGTATTGACCGCAGCTGTATGTACTGACTGTACACTAGTGTCTAATTACCGACGGTAGCAAGCTGTGTGTGTATTTTCTGGGATCGATGGTGGTGTCTAACACTTCTGTTACACCTCATTCGAAACTAGGTCAGATTACCGGCATCAGACGTTTCTTTTTGCGCAAGTCTTCACACTCTTTAAAGCATCAGAACCCATATTATTTGCAAAAAGGTTATTAATCAAACTAAATTAGGCAAAATTGCTTGAAGATAGCAAAACGTGGACAGGAGAATACCAAAACATGGCCAGGAAGTAAAAGACTCTGTTATTCCAATGTATTTTTCATTTCATATCATTACAACGAATTTCTACTAAAATCTTTATCTATGTATATACTGATTCATAAACCGCAAATACATGATTTTGCCTTAGATTGGAGAAAATGGAATGAAAGAACCAATTCATCTGAGGCATGCCGGGATCGCTGTAGAACCTGATAATGTAAAGTGAAGCTTCAAATGGTTAAACGACATTTAAAACCAAACTGTAACGTCACTTGTGAAGTAAACCACGTTCTCCCTTTTCAAGTGTAAAAGATGCCTCGTATGTTTGTCCAAATGCATGCCACAGTTTTGCTGGGTTTATGCACATGGAGATGAGGACCCATCTATTAATTTTGATACAGCTAGACAATAGTTACAACATAACTTGTGCTAATGTATAAAGTTTAAAAGGATAGTCCAAACGAAAATGTATTATTTGACTGATGAAAGAAGAACATATTTGTCGATTCTTACAAGTATAGCTGTTGCCAAGTCATTGATTCGTGGATTTGTCACAGTTTGGTACCCAAAGCGATCTTGAGGCAAACAGGTGTGTTGTCACAGTTGCACACTGAGTGCAAAACATATTGCTAATCCTTAGGGGGATTTTTTTTGTCCTTTTTTGGTTTTTCTGATTAGTTAGGGTTCCAACTTGCTCTTCGGGATGTAAAGTTATCGAATTATCCTAATGACTCTAGTTTCTTCATATGCTTATGCATCCCACTTTTGCAGAAGACAACTGGTTGTTTATTTGAAAGCAAAACAATAAAACACATTTGTCAGTGTGGATCAGAGAGCAAACCTGTTTTGCTTCAAGTTCCCTTTTGGTAGAAAGCGTGTCGGCTTCAAATGTTGATATATCGGAACTGAATGCAAAGCTCACCAGGGTACTTCGAATATGTTCCTCTTTCATAAGCCGAAAAAAAATTGTCACGCGGACTATATCCTTGCATGGAGAAAAAAAGGAAAATTTACCAAACAGACACAACACATTTGTACAAACACATTTAATGACCTCCAAAAATGCAGTAATCTTCATCCAATATTTCTATATTACAAATGTAGGCCTATTCATAGCCAGAAAGGATCCATAATCAATAAATAACAACTTACAGGGCATTGTTCAGGAGACAGATCAGGGGAGAAAGAGGTGAAAACTCAAAACACTCATTTCATTCCGCTCTGGTTAAAAAAAAAATATTTGCTGTCAAGTTATGAAATGACCCTAGTCGGAGGATTACGATATTGTGGGCAAGTATTCTCAAAATATTGTCATCATCTATGACTACTCACTAATGAGAGTTTTGTGAAATTCAAAGAAAGATTTTATAGTCTTTCACAACTTGATAGTTTTGAAGAAAATTATCACAGAAATATATGAAAGTAGGGGTTATCGATACAAAGTACAGCTGTAAAAGGAGAAGAAACATTTTTGTAATCATGTCACCCTTATTGTCATATCAAATTCTACAATTGGGTTTAGATCAGATGCAAATCCATGTATACCTATTTGTGATAACAAGATTCCAAATGAACGGATGACAATCAATCAATCATCTAGCTTTGTTTCCCTTTAAACATTTTTACCAGACTTGTCAACCATACCTGACTTTAGACAAACATTGTCCATGTAGCTAATTAATTATTAATGAAATATCAAATAATAAATGGGGAATGTCTAATTCATCATATCTCATATCAGCTAACCCTGCAACGTCCCAGTATATCTGTAAACTCGGAACCAGAAAATATCCCTGAAATTCATGAAAAGGTCTTTCAATTAATGAGGATATGGTCACACGATAACTGCAAAAACAGAAATGGCGGAATGGAAAACTACAGAACAATTATCTAGAAGGATATTAAAAACAACAATACTGGACTGATATTGTGCTTCTCTTTACAGAAATGTCCATCTTACACATTAAAATGCTAGTAGCAGCAACTCAAAGGATAGGCCAGTAGAGGTGTGGGGAGGGGTGAGTGAGGGGAGGGAGGGAGGGGGATATATGGTATTATCACTCAAACTGAAATTAAAGATGATATCAATTAATTCACTAAAAATGTTCTACATAAATAGCTTGTCATTTTTACCAATGTCATGTCTAAGTTAAGGCGCTCCACAATTGTATCAGTTCTTGAACCAGAAAGAACTGAAGAACACCTAACTGTGTCATGAGGAAAAGAAAAACTACCAGAACAAACAAACAAAGTCAAATTACACTCTAAAAATCTGATGCCATGGCAGCTTATTTCCAGGAGGGTTGTATCACCATGTCATGGTATCACCATGTTTTATGATATCACCATGTTGTATCACCATGTCATGGCATCACCATGTTGTATGATATCACCATGATATCACCATGTTGTATCACCATGTCATGGTATCATGGTACCATGTTGTATGATATCATCATGATATCACCATGTTGTATCACCATGTCATGGTATCTTTGGGAAGATTCTTCTTCACATTTCTTCTAGTGATTCCCAACATTTTTAACAGATCTGAAAGCACTGGATTTTCTTTTCTGTGGGTACATTTGCCGAGGAAAAGCAAAGGAACGTTGCAACTAAGAACCTGCTTGATTCTCATTGGGCTAGTAGTAAGGCCGTCTGGGATTATTCTGAAACAAGACAACAACATAAACAACTTAATTAGAAATATGTGGATTTCTTTCTAAAAGGGGATAGAAAGGACCAGATTTAGTAAATGATTATTGAAAACATAGCTACAGTAGTTTGCAGTTTTGATGACAAATCAAATGTCTATACAAATACATGAAAAAAAAAAGGTAAAAACCATCTAGATACATTAGACAATGGTTAAAAAGCAAAATTCACATTTTGGAATGAAGCTAATGAAGTAAACTTTTATGGGATGTTAGTATTTAACCAGGTGTGCGAGTCTACACCTCCCCCCCCCCCAACCCCCATCATACCCTTTTCTCAATCACACACACACACAAAATTAAAGTAGTTATTGACACTTTGTGTGTATACCTAATTCAACATTTAATTATTTAAGGCCTAAATAAGCCTGAGGGAGGTACCCCCAGATCCTCCCACGTGGGATTCTGCTCCAACCATATGAACAGCATCAAAATACTGATAAAAATCAACCCCAGAATGTTTGCTTTAATAGCCAAAATAAAATTGTCATTTACCAGTGGGTTTGGTCGGAATCTATAAGCCAGCATCATTCTCTTTCTGTACGATTCAAATTCATCTTCTGCATCTTGCTTTGTCAATTCTTCCGGACGCTCAATTCCAAGACCGACGCCGTCCACGTTCCTTGTACCTCTAAACATGGATAAGAAAAAATGTATCATTAAAGAGAAAATGTAAGAGAAGAAGAAAGAGAAAAGAGAAGAAAGAGAAGAATGAGGAGAAAGAGAAAAAGAAAGAGAAAAAGAAAGAGAAAATTAAAGAAAAAATGTATCATTAAATGTATCATTAAATGTATCATTAAAGGGGGTTTGAGAGGGGAGGGGAAAGGTGGTAGGGGCAAAAAAGCAGTTCAGCGTCGTACCTTGCCTACACTGAACATTGCTTAAATCAAGGTAGAGTGAAATTTGGTTTCTGTCTGTCCCTCTCAATGAGTTTTCTCTGGCCCTTGTAGAAAATCAATTGCAAACCCCTGATGCAATGCTGTGATAGGTACTACTGCATGATCTGAATATAAATTTAACATGTTACACCCTTCTTATACTTATCATTATACTTATTATACTTATCATTAAGCTTACATTATATACTTACATTATACTTATCATTAAGCTCACCTGCTGACTGGTGCAGTAATACCCTGTTTCTCTGCTCCTAAACCTTCTCCTTCACTCCAACCGAGTTTCTGTAACATTTGGAAACCTGAAATTTAACGGAGAAAGAACTGACCCTTTATTTTCACAAATAATTCATATCCACAATTCATACATCATAGACCCAACCTCTCAGCTGAGTGTTTGTACTGATCGTGAAGACTATGACAACCTTAAAGGGAATTGCCTGACTCGCAGACACAACGATGCATTTATATGCTTTCTGCTAATGGAAATATCATTGTATTTTCCACAAAAAAAATTGACATTTTGCTTTTTATCACAAATAGGGGAGGTTTCCTTTCCCTTTTCACCATACGGAAGTGGAAAAATTTGTATTAATTTTTGCATGCAAAGTCTTCTTGTTCTGCAATATAATTTTATTTTTCACAAACAAACTGTGCTCGTAAACTGCAAAAAAGTTCAACGTTAATTATTTCCGTGCTCACCGATATTGTCTGCCTGCAACTTGAATTGCTTGTAATCTGAATAATCTGGAGTCCGGCCTTCTCGTAGAGCCTGCAGGGTCTCCAAAAACTTCTCCAATTCCTCCGGTGGCAAAAAGTCCCCAAGGTGATGTTTGCCCTTGCCCATCTTCGTCAATGCCTCTGCCTTTTCTGTGAGTGAAAGAATCATGAAATGTGTGGAATAATTGAGAATGATATAGAAAACTTACTCAAAACAGACTTTATATCATCAATGCATACAAAGGGCTTTTTTGGTGGTGCAAAATAAAAGTGCCAAAAGAAAATTGTTGTTTTCTTGTGGACACGATCGGCACTCTTCTCACTTCCTGTGTACTCTACACTGGCTGCCGGTTAAGGACAGGATTAGGTACAATAGTATGTTTTTAAATCTCTGCATGGTGAGGCTCCCAGATATCTGATAGATTTTCTTTCTTTGTATAATGCTCCTCTAAGTAATGTAGATGGTGAGACGTAGACTCTGCTCCTCATCTGATACCACCAGACTCATGATTCCAAGCTCAAAGCGTAAAACTGGTGATAAATCTTTTCAAGTTATTGGTCCCCGACTCTGGAACCAGATGCCTGTGGGTATACGTGTGGCGGTTTCCTTCTCGGTCTTCAAAGGTCTCATGAAAACATATTTACTTACTGCGGAGTAATGTTTGTATTTTTTGCTTGTGTTTAGGCTTGGTGTTTGTTTATATTGTGTAGTTAACATTTGTTTCTGTAAAGCACTGCGATCATTTGTAGAGCGCTCTATCAAATACCTAGTAATAATGAATATTAATAATAATAATCACACCAAATCTGTTTAACCGTTTGAAAAGTATGTTTCTTGTACATGACATTTAATGATCCAACAACCCACACCTTCTAGAGGGAGGACAAATTAAGCGAGTCGGGGAGCAAGCTTTTAGCCATGTCGCACCGTTGTTGTGGAACAAGTTACCATCAGAAATACGAAGCCTTACCTCTATCAGCACTTTCAAATCAGTGTTAAAGACGTTTTATTTCAAACAAACCTAAGGTTAAGTGTATTCAATTGCATTTTTGTATTTAGCAGGATCTTCTTCAAAGGCTAAATGACAAGTAACAGTAACAGAAGGTACAAAAACATGCACAGAATACAGACAGGTAAATGAGCATGGTGAACACAAAGAGATAGATGTAAGGGGATTAGTAGACAAGGGATGGAGAGAAAAAGAAAGAAACCAACAGGGGAAAAGGAGAGGTAGCAGATAAACAGTGGAGGTACAAAGAGAGGATAAAGGGAAGGGGTGGGAAATAAACTGTCATAGACTTACCTGCCGTTTCTGCCATCTCCTTCTGTCTCATTTTATGCTCCCAAGTTCCGCCATCGGTATCCTCGTCGCTGTCGTACTCGTACTTGTGTTTAGGGATCTTCCCTCCTTTGGTAATGTCGATTCCTTCCTGCTTCTGGGATTTCACGATCATGTTATACAGCATTTGCATCTACCGAAAAAGGAGGCAAAGAATAAAGTCAAAAGTCAAATGTCAAAGGTCATCGCATCCCAAAAACCCTGCCTAGGTGACGATAGATCTTATCGATGGGACAGTAAGAATTAACCTTTCATCCTGAAGAATGCAGCAAAAGGAAAAAACTTGGACAAGGCAGGGTCCAACGAAAGCTTTATTTAGAAGACTCACGTCTAAGATGTTTAGCTTTGTTCACGGATGGGTCATTTTTTACAGGGTGCTGTTCATCGGCGTGGTTTCAGCTACGCCTACTTCAATCACCATTACAATTTTGTTCGGTTTGTTACGTTACGTATCAATAACTAATTAAAGGAACGAATAGAGAGGAAAGGGTCTGTAAACTTTCGATCCCACATCCCCTCCACCTCGCCCAATCACATCTCCTCCTTGCCCTAAAGCAACTGTTGGATTGAGCTAATTTCCAAAATCTGGTAAATCCCGAAAATCCAGACGGACTTAAAAGGCCCAAATCGGGTGCACCTCTAAATAGGATTGGATGGTTTAAGTTAATGGAACCAGTTGCTTTACTTCCACAGTACATATACACATGTATGCAACAGTCTATTTTCTCACTTATCATCAAAGATGGTAAGTTTGATGTCATCACTACAACTAACCTCTTTCTGTTCTTTAAGTTGCTTCATTTGGTCAGCGCTCAGTTCTGTGGTACCAATCATACCCACTGGGTTCACGTGCCCCACCCTTGGCATCTGAGCAGAGTGTGAGGGACCGGTATCTTCCCATCTTCTCTTCCTCCGTCTTGTGTCGTTTGCTCCCGATCTACCGGAGGTTGCAGCTTAAAGGAACAAGGCTCATCAGATTTAACTTAAATGTAGCAGTAGCTGATAACCTCCTCAATTAGCATTTGTATCAAATTGTCTCCTTTCACTATAAAAAACAAATACTGTAAGTCTATTGCCAGCAATATTATGTTTCATACCAATACACCACCCACTCAGAGAAAGCCTTGTATTGCCCCCTACAAGGCAGTTATGGGTGACTTCTATGTAATTGAGATGACAAGGATAACTGGTTAGTCGATTAAAGGTAACTTAGGTAATGAAAGTCACTATTTGATGGTATATAACAGAGCAGAAGGGGGAAAACAGGGGGAAGCAGGTAGTACCATACATAGTTGTCAGTTAAGAATAACTTCTAGCTGACTGAGGGTAGCTGGTTGACAAATAACAGAGTCCACTAGCTAAATTGTTGGAGGTTACTGCTAGGACAATCAAAGGTATGTTTATGTTTAGATCCTATCTTCAAGACCGTTGTATGCAAGTTTCCATTAATGTTTTGCCTGAGCAACATATCATAAATTATTCTGTGCCATAAGGTTCTATTGTGGGACCATTGGGGTTCATAATGTACACCCATCCCATTGATGATATCATCAGGCAGTATGATGTTCAATTTCATCTATATGCTGATGACACACAACTTTATTGTGAGTTTGATCCCAAAGTTGCTGGTGACTGTGAACGTGCCCTTTGCAAACTTTCTGGCTGTATTTCTGAGATAAACATTTGGATGTTTCAGAACATGTTGCAATCAAAGGTATGTTATAGCAGTGTTGAGTGCAACTACAGTACTAAGTATATGGTGTTAAGGTTCCTGATAATACTGTCATAGTTGTCTTGTATTCTCCCCACCCACCCTATTCAAAAACTAATTCTGCTAGCGAGGTAATTAATTATCTGACCTGCATTTAAGGTTGCTGTGAGTCCTACGGATGGCTGGATCGTCGCTAGCTTGAACACAGCTATCTTTGTGGTGTAATACTTGTAACCGGGTCCTTTCTTGTCAAACAGGAATCTGATAAAAAGTAGACGACAAGAGCGCAATGCCGATTATCGTGCAAACACAACGCAGAGGAGAAACTCATCCACGTATATCACATTAACCTACAGAAGCATCTCGAATAATCACATTTGGAACATACATTACTACAGTACAGTATTCAAATTGCAATATTGCATAAGTTGCACTGTTAAGAGTTGCCGACAGAGACAACGAGCTGGAACCATGTTTTTATTTTCAAATGATGCTTCAAAGCACTTGTACTGAACAGTAAGAATATCCTGATTATACTGGATAAGAGGGTAACAAACTATTCATAGTACAGTCAGTTAAACACTTATTACAGACATATCTACTACTACTTAGTTGGCCCTTCATGCACCAGTTCAAGTCCCCAATCAATTTTAATCCCCAATATTTAGATCAAATTTTGAGATATTTTGAGATATTAGATTCACTAAAACTTCAAAATTTACAAATTACCTTCCTGTAGGTATTTATCCCCCTGACACTGAGAATTTCAAATTTTTGACTATCAAGATGGTCTCAGAGAGAGAGAGATATTACTTGCAGGTGGACGATACAAATTATGCTTGTCCAAGTTTGAAACAGGTGTGACGATCAATACAGAATAATGCCAGTGAGAAGTGAGTGCACAAACTTACTGTATCTGTTCAGAAGTGCTATAGGTGAACATTATTCGAGTTTCTAGAAACTGATGCCCAAACCTGATCCCCTTGAAATGATGTTATATTATCCAATTAATTTCCCGATCCGATGGCCTTTATTAACTGAACTTCGATATCAGACGAGATGTTCATCTCTCGGATGGCTTGTCAAATTCCACAGATCTATAACCGTTAGCTGTTTGTGTTACCTCCATATGCATACTTCCATTGATGAACATTATTTTTGGTTCCAGAATCATTGAAAGCGACTCAGTCACTCTACAGACCTCTTAATAAAATTTTGTACCGATCAAATACTACATCATTACTTTGATGAGCTTTGAGTGAACATTCATACCAAGCTGAAAGGATCATCTTTAACAGCTTATTGAGTTTTACATCTTCAACCCCAAGCTCTTCATACTCACTGTATGCAATCACTTTCCGAAGGTAACTTTTATGTTACTTTCTAGAAGATTTGAAGAGCAGAATTGTGGACCTTTTCAATAAATTTTCATTCAAAAGCAATTTCCAGATCTGTACATGGGAGATATGTAACCAAATCTACATTCTAGCTGAGATGTTCATCGTTTTTCTAATTCCTTTTTTCACTTCATCTTTTGTCTAATTCTGTATCTAAAACACTTACTGTAGATATTCATACTCTTTAAAGTACAGTATGTGTTAAACATTTCTAAAGGTAACCATTTTATTTCAATTTCTAGAAAATTTGAGAGGTAATCATACCGATGAGGTTTTAATAACTTTTCATAACCTGGTCAAGTTCTAGATCTGTACTACTCATAACAAAAGTATTAAAACTCACCGGTAGAGTGGGTTATCTTTGTGGACCTTCTTGGCTGCCTCCTCTACGGTTCTTCCGTTCTCTGCAACCGTCTTGGCGAGATTATCTATGACCTGTCTCAGGCTCATATCCTCTGGCGGTAAGACTTTAAAATGCCTATGAGTATCATGTCCAGCACGCCATCGTCAAATCAAACAGACTTTGGATATAATCTCTCAATTTTTACCACATTTTTTCTTTTCTTTTATTTTCATTCCATTTGAGAGATTTCTAAGACCAGCAATTGAATTAAATGCAGCTCTTTGTGTTGACTTGTATAATTCTTTTGACAGGACTCAACACCAAAATTCCGATTACAACGCGAAGCACTAAGGCTAAAGTTCTGATAAATTTCCATTTCAAATCATGATGAGAAAAAGCTCCTATTTGCTTCCCAAAATTATATGATAATTTATCTATTTAACATAGTATTTTGCACAGTATTTTCAACCTGCTATACATCATTGCACTTGTATAGCACTTAACATAGTATTTTGCACAGTATTTTAAACCTGCTATACATCATTGCACTTGTATAGCACTTAACATAGTATTTTGCACAGTATTTTAAACCTGCTATACATCATTGCACTTGTATAGCACTTAACATAGTATTTTGCAAGGTATTTTAAACAGTCTGCTATAAATCATTGCACTTGTATAGCACTTAACATAGTATCTGGCACAGTATGTTAAACCTGCTATTCATCATTGCACTATTTTAAACCTGTATACATAATTGCACTTGCATAGCACTTAACATAGTATCTTGAAACGTATTTCAAACGGTCTGCTATACATCATTGCACTTGTATAGCACTTAACATGTAGTATTTTGCACAGTATTTTAAACCTGCTATACATCATTGCACTTGTATAGCACTTAACATAATATTTTGCACAGTATTTTGCAATGCGATACCGGAGACATTATTCCCTGCACATAGACTTCTTTTTGTGTATTTAGTCAGGTTTATTTCAAGAAAAATCTGCAGCTCTAATAATTGCAAATAAATAGAACGTGTGTCCACATTCACTGAAGTGTCCATACAAGTATGAAAAGCTATCAAAATTCTTCCACAATGCATTAAAGTCTTGATAAGTCCCACAAATACCTTAAGTTGATAATTGTATATGTTTTTCACAACTTAAAACCATTTTTTCTCTTCTTTTTGGCTCCACAAATGCAAACACACAACTCCCATCATCCTCAGCCAACCTTCCAGCCTCTTCCTCACTATGTTGACATGATCGTGTTACCAAATCCACAAATTCCTTGAAGTGTATATTAATTTCATATTATTGATCATTCTGATATCTTTCTGATAAGATTTGATTGAGGATGCTGCAGTCTCTATGAGTGTTGAACTGAGTATTGAACTACTTTCAAACATTAAGAAATGTCGTCAAATTACTAAGTGCGTTGTAGCAACAAGGAAGGGTTTTTAATAACAAATAGCAAGGACGAGCAACTTACATGCAGCTGGATCTGTTGACGAAGAAGCATTGTCTTCATCCTCTGAGCTGGAGTCACCAAACACCTCGCTAGCTGAAAAGGTCTTCTTAGGTCTGACCGCTGGAGGTGCTTCTTGGTAACTCCGCAGATCTTGGTCAGACTGACTGCTTGACTTGGGCACTGAGTAGAAATTACGATAAAAAGAACCACACGGACGTCAGAGCTAACAGGTGACATCAGATCCCTCAAAACACAGTACAATGATAGTGTGGTTTGTGAGGAGACTAGCAATGGAGGAACCTAAGAAACTGTTTCTGACTAATTAGGAAAGATTCTGTCGAGAAAATCTTGAAGTAAGGGTAACATTAAACCTGGGAGAGATACTGTCATGAATAATGCTTTACAACATGAGGATACTTCCCTACTACTGTAAGGAAACATACAACATGGGTAATTTCTGACTTTGGTAGCTTCTTAATGTTCTTACAAGAAATATACCTGATTATGGAAGCTTTTGAACTTGGGATAGTTCCCTACTACTGTAAGGAAACATAAGACATGGGTAACTTTTGACTTTGGTAGCTTCTTACTAGAAATATGTTCTTACAATAAATATACCTGATTATGGAAGCTTTTGAACTTGGGATAGTTCCCACCTACTGTAAGGAAACACACGACATGGGTAACTTTTGACTTTGGTAGATTCTTACTAGATAATATGTTCTTACAAGAATGATACCAGATTAGGGTTGTGCGGGATCCCGGTAGTCAAGTGAATACCGGTATCCCGATCCCGGTATTGACTAATCCCGATCACAGTGCAATGTGTAACTACTACCGGTATTGGGAAAACAACCGGTTATTATATTCGTTTTGGTATCATTCCCGGGAATCCCGGACATAATAAAAATATCTACGTGTTACTATTTGAAATAAAGAAAAGAAATCACAATTCCTTTGGTGTTTCTGTTCTTATTTTGATGAACATACTTATCAATTTGCTGACCTAACGTACTGACCTAGACCTATAATTAAACGAATCAACTTTTCACGTAGTAATTTGGACCTAGGCTACATCAAATATCTAACGTTATTTGGGCTTAGCACGTTGCAGGACTTCATAAGTTATTCTGAAATTTTCGTTGTTTGTTATTCCTTCAAACGATGATTGTGAAGGTTCCCATGTACAAAATCTTACCCTTATTGTATTTCACCTCATTTTGGTTTAATAATTATAACGATTTCATAAATTTTGAGCCAAAACCGCAGGGAGTATATCCAGCTTATATCCATTTGCGCCCGGGACTGTATATTTGTATAGCCTAGGTTACAGTACAGGTACACACAATGCAGTGCGCTCAGTGTATGAAGTTCGTTCATATAACATTGCATGCACCGCACCGATCAGTGGAATGTTTCCAGTGCATGATATGAATATTTATAAGCATTTCAACCCAAACAGCCAATCCTCACGTGACAGTATTTCTTCTTGGAAACTCAAACGGCTTTTTCATACCTGATTCAGTCAAACATGGGCGTGACTTAAAGAAGACTTTTTTTTGGAAAAGTAGATAAGATTCAAGGAATCTTACGGTGAAGAAACCAAATGTTATCGTACCCGTAGGGACGAAGCTTAAATGTTACAGCAAACAATTTTTATCTGAAGATTTTTATAAATAATGATGATTGTTAAGAGGGAAAAAAAGAAAACAAATTGTGGATTGATTGGGGAGAATTACGTAAAATCGTCTTTGTGTCTGTGTAAAAAAAAAAACTTTGTAATCAATAGATACATGAGACAGCAATTTCCTCTTCATTTTCCTATGTACTAATGTAACGTTAGCCATATCACCAGCTAATTCGGCTACAACGTGGGTCCTGTCGTAGTAGTAAGAGACAGTTAAAAAATACATGCATGTACACAACTAAACACGAAACTGAGACGGCGGAACTCTTTATGACAACAAGTTAACATATTCGAAGAAAGTAACGATACGATTGTTTGCAAACATCGCGTGGATATAACAAAAACATTAAAACCCAAAAGAATGGTGTGCAATCTTATAACACTAAAAACAAATGCAGATTTGTTTCAAGTTAGGAAGGAGATGGAGAACAAAGTTTATGTAAAGATTAACTCCGACACGACTTCCTGTTGGTATTCGGCATAAATGAAAGGTTTTTAAAAGATGTAAAAATTGTTGGGAAAAGGTTTATGGGGACCCTATTTCTGCATCAGTTTGATTCTAACTAGCATAAGATATACATCCAAAGGAAAAGATTAACGTTCAATTTTGCGTAATTTTGCAATAATGGCGGAAAATATTGAAGTTTTGGAAGCGGATATGAGTGGGGAAGTGGAGGGTGGTAGCGAAAGTTCAGAGAGTGAGTTGCTGCCGGCCGCTAACAAGAAATCAGCAGTTTGGACTTATTTTGGATACAAGAAAGGACCTGATGGAAAAGCGGAAAATGTAGAGCGTGTCACCTGCAAAGTGTGCAAAGTTCAGTACTGGGCTAAGGGGGGCAACACATCGAACTTGTTTCGCCACTTGGAGAGTTGCCACCCAAAAGAGTTTGAAATGGTGAAGACAGGGGCAGGGACAAAGAAAGCAGCACAGCCAAAACTAAGTACAGCAAAAACAACGAAACTGCAACAAACACCAATTACATCTTTCAACAAATACAAGCGAGATGATGCCAAATGGAAACTGCTAACGGAAAAATTAACTTTTTGTCTGGCAAAGGATTTACTTCCGATCTACAGCGTAGAGAAGCGAGGATTCAAGGAAATGATCCGTACATTTGACCCGAGATACGAACTACCTAGCAGAAAGTATTTTACCCAGACGGCGATACCCAAACTTTACAACAAAACGAAAGAGGCAATTAAAGAGGAATTAGGGAAAGAAGTGGACTTTTTTTCTGCAACTAGCGATCTTTGGTCCAGCAGAAGAATGGAGCCATACATGAGCCTAACAGCTCACTACATTGACTCCAATTGGAAACTCCAGTCTCGGTGTTTAGAGACCATATTTGTACCACAGGACCACATAGCACTCAATCTCGCCGAAGTTTTTAAGGAGGTTTTGAGCGACTGGGATCTCCCCACCACAAAGCTTGTCGCTATAACCACCCACAATGCAGGGAACATTGTAAACGCCGTCACCAGCATGGGGGTGAATCATGTATCATGTTTTGGACATAATTTAAACCTTGCCGTGACCAAAAGTTGGAAGGACGATAACAGGGTTTCGCGAGCTGTTGGGGTGTGCAAAAGCATTGTAAGCCACTTTTCTCATAGCTGGCAGAAGCGCAGGGAACTCGCAAAATTTCAGGAAGAACTAGGCCTGAAGTTGCAGTCACTTAAAACGGTATGTATATCACTTTCCATTTTAGAATCATATTTATGCAAGATAACAATTATTTTGGTGTGGATGATAAGCTATATCATTTTTTGTTTAATAGTTTTAGTTATTTTGAAAACATGTTTAAAAAAATCAATTTAATAAAGTAGTGTGAATCTTTTTTATCCTCCATCATTCAAACGTGAAAAATAAAAAACATTCTTCTTACGAAAAAATGGAAGGTCAATTTAGACCATCTGTGTTTGAGGTCTGTGAAATAACTTTAATCTGTTAAAAAATAAACCTGATACAGAGAAGGGGTCAATGGCAGTTGTTGATTGGATCATTGTAAATATTTAGTCATAAAACATTTAATTATACTTATCAGATTTATCTATAGCAGGCTAGTCATATGCACATCTTTAAATATACTATTACCAAATGATATAACGTTTTGGAAGTTGAAAAAAGCAAAGTTTCACTTTGATCTCTAAGCCTTACTGTAGCTGTTTCATTCCAACATTGAACATATCAAAGGATATGATTTTGAACAATTCAATGTGAAAACGGATCAGATATAGGCATTTATTTACAACCTAGTTTGTTATTGTTATACAATAATGGAGTATTATTAAAGAAACAGCAAATGATCTTAATAACTGAAAATCGCAAACTGAATTATATTTCCCTTTATTTCTTTATCTTCGCAGGAAAGTGTAACACGCTGGGGGTCCCGGTACGACATGATTAAAAGGTTGTTGGACCATGACGAGGCAGTTAGAAGGGTGCTGGCCATGGACCCCAAGACCAGCCACCTCTTACCAACATGGCAGGACATGGATGTTCTCAAAAGCATTTGTAGCGCGCTAGAGCAGGTCTCTAAGTTTACGGACATGATTTCTGGGGAAAATCATGTAACCATTAGTTCCGTAATTCCCACACTCGCACTCTTTGATGCAGAGATATTTGCCGCAAAGGAAGGGGACACGCAACTAACAAAAGACATGAAACGACGAATGTTAGAGGACTTCCGGTCTCGCTACGAAGGGAAAGACTCTACCACTTTATTGAAAACAGCGTGTTTTCTAGACCCGCGGTTTAAAATCGATTACCTCGATGACGATGAGGTAGAAGAAGCAAAGAACTGTATTATTGCAGAATGTACAGGTAACATGGTAAAGAAAGTCAAGAACCCCTTTATTCTCAGTGAAGTACCAGGGGAAAGCAGTGAAGGGGAATGTCATCAAGGAAAAAGAAAGTTCGGAGATCTGCTTCAAAAGGCGAAAAAGCGTGGGCAAGTTGGTGGTGTTGGTGGCCAATCTGCTGATCTCAACAATGACGAAAAAATCAAGAAAGAGATTGGGACATATCTTGCCACCGAGTCAATTCAATGGGAGGCCGACCCACTGGAGTGGTGGAAGGGAGAGGCAGTCAAGTTGCCTTGGCTTGCTCTCTTGGCCAAAAAATACTTGTCAATTTGTGGATCAAGTTCCTCATCTGAGCGACTTTTTAGCACAGCTGGGGACATTGTAACTGCAAACAGAAGTAGACTGCAGCCAGAGAAAGTTAGGATGTTCACGTTTTTGGCCAAAAATCTGTGAACCTGAACAAAGTCATGTAAAGTTCATATGAGAGCAGTTACTTATTACGCAAACTTAATATCATATTATCGAGGTCCTGTAAAGAACAACTTAGCTCTTAAGCTAGACATTTCTGAGGCTAGCACAATTAAAATTCATGCTAACTTGTAACCTTAAAGCCAAAACACTAACTGTGATTTTGTGCAGAAAAAAAAAAGACTGGGGGTAAAACCAAAGTAAAATTTAACATGAATATTTTTGGTTGGTATGTTAACGCAAACTGAGTAAGCGTTTTCTTTCGTATGAGTTTGACATCAGTTCGAACGATTTTCTTTTCTTCCTTCCTCGATGTTTCATTTGTTCGATGATTCAGCTATCCATTGCCATCTTTTCATTCACGTTTGTATTCTTTATTGTTCTTATTATGACGCTTTCATTTTTATTCTACTTTTAGCTTTTGTATTTCAGGGCCTCGGTTGAGATTAGCATTACGCTAACCGAGTTACCCATAAAAGGAGTTAATGTTAAATAAACAAATAAATATCACACATATTTCAATTTCTACAACTTCTCTGTGCTAAGTGTTAAGTATTGGCGCTCTCGGATGCGACGAAAGACCGCTGAGCAAACTTACACGAGTTGACCTTTGTACCGATTTTTACTTACTCATGTACACATGGCAGCAGTGGTCTAGTCTAACATGCACCTGTGAGAAACTTTTTGGAAGAATGCCAATATTTACGTAACCCAAACGCGCTGCACGTGTACCGTAGTCTTTTTAGTGCGTCACACCACAACATAATACCACTGCACTGCAGTTGGTTTATGCGTATTGTACACGCTAGTATTCAGTGTGTGGTAGTTTACAAACGGAGTATTGCCGATCGATGTTTGTTTCATTCATGATATCGGAAGTTTCGTAAGTTCAACTTTTAAAAGCTTGTACGAAAGATAAAATATCTTTTAACATTTCATCTTAATGTAGCTACTTGTCATTTTCAAGTTTGTCATTAGTTTCGTGACAATGTTAATTCGAAAAAGTGTCAGAATTTTGCATCAGCAAATTCGATTATTTCTTATCACCACCCACGCAAATATATCAACACTTTCAGGGGGCTTTGTGCCTGGACCCCAACAACCGGTCCCACCCCTTCACCCCGCCGAGGCCCTAAGTCAAGCCCCTAGACCCCACGTCATATGCTCGCACGCTTCGCGTGCTTGGTGTCTTCGCTGTTCGCGTGAAATCAAACAGGTTTTCAAACACTGCCACGTGGTGGCTTGTTGATTTTAGTGCTTTGAACAATAGATAACATTTTGATGAAAATACCGGTTGTAGTTACGATACCGGTATTCACGTCGCAACACTACCGGTTGTGTGAAATCCGACTACCGCACAACCCTATACCAGATTAAGGAAGCTTTTGAACTTGGGATAGTTCCTACCTACTGTAAGGAAACATACGACATGGGTATCTTTTGACTTTGGTAGATTCTTACTAGATAATATGTTCTTACAAGAATGATACCAGATTATGGAAGCCTTTGAACTTGGATACAACGAGCTGTACAGGAAAATCAAGCTTTCTAAACTCGTACAGGATATAACTAGTTTGCTTCTTCTCACTACCATAGTTGTCCAAAGAAGGAAGTTTGCATGATCAAACAAAATGATCCTCTGCCTAGAATACTATACAATACCTTTCGGTCTGACATCTGGTGCCCTTCCGGCAGAACGAGCTTGCTGTCTCAGAAACTGCTCCATGAAGCTGCCATCGTTCTTGAATGTGTTATTAGACGACGAGGGTTTCGTTGTACTCTGGACTGGAGGCTTCTCTGTGGAAGCTGTAGTAGCTGTAGTAGCTGGAATAGGAGTACTGCTCTTCTGACTAACTTTGACATTACTGCAGAAGTGACGAGGAATGACAAGTACAATTAACTTGAGTTCTGGGTGGCAGTGTACATTGTAGCAATGTATATGTCACAAATTCACAACACTCTTAGCATAACAAAGTACACATCCTCAAGGGATTAATGCTGACAACTTAGATAACATGATAACACAGTTCCTGAGCATCCCCCCCCTACTGCCTATAAAATTGAGTCCAGACCCCGGGTTGTACCCCCCACCCCCTCACGATCCCTCTCTTTTCTTGACAGGTCTGTAAAAATGACACCGCTCAAGTTAAAAAATTGACACAGTTACCAAATATCAATTTATTAGCTTATACAGTTGGGAGGCCATTATTCACCTGATAATAAATTTGTACTGATGTGTGCAGTATTCTCACTACCAGTAACACTGGTACCGAGTCTTGCAAACATTTGATAGGTTGCACCACCATTTCAGAAAGGAGAGGGTACCATCAGGAACCATAAATTGTTACAAACTCCCAACAAAACCAAGCAAATAAAGGATGTATAAACTTCAGGGATATGCACATGATGATACAATTAGATCTTAATTTTGTTTGAACCTGTTTATTTCTACAGTGGATTTAAAGGGTTCATCAATCGTTCATGGGGATCAGCTAAATGGTAAACTGATCAAGTACTGTAGATGCATCAGTTAGATTAAGAGGATTTGTAAATATTGCACACACTTGTCAGAATGTTTTCTTTTTTTGGGGGGGGGGGGGTGGGGCTTTTATTTAAGCAACTTATCCCAAAATTTGATTATAGGGTGGTACTATTGGATATGCTCCATCAGGTACAGGAAGATGAAGCTTTTATCAAACCCTTAAAGGGTGACTTAAGGCAAACAATTAAGTTTTTATGTTGTTGACAATGAAACACACTGCAATAGGTTCAAGTTATACACATATATATATATATATATATATATATATATATATATATATATATACAACATTTAATTTTTGATATATGCCCCTTTAAACATCAGATGCTACTCATGGATTGTGTCTGGACTACTGAGTCTAAAAAACAGAGCATTATGTCAAGTTCCTCAGATGCCAAAAAGGATTCAATAGGAAATACAAGACTTTTATCACCTAAAGTGATGTGTATCCTGCTGCTTGCCATCTAAGGGTGCTCTTTTGCCAATGAACTTTAAGAACATATTTTGGTTGAATAATTAGAAATTTAGCAAGAATGGATTTAACATTGAACATCCAGACCTGCACTGAAGAGTTGAGCCATCAGAATGTGAGCTTTAAAGAAGCATTCCAGAGATTTATTGTAATTTAAAGATGAACGGCATGAAAACCAGAATTGAAATGTTAACTTAAGGGTGCACTCAACATTTAAGTTTTCCTTTTAACTCACAACTTGACCGGGGTAACAATAGCCGGCTTCTTCTTGGCCTCAGCGGCAGCTTTCCGCTTGGCTGCCATCTTCCTCTCAATTTCTTGCTTTTTCTGTTGAATTAATTTCTCTTGTTCTGTTAATGCAGCCATCTTTTGGGCATAACCGCCACTGGAAGAATTAGCCATATTTGTCTGCAAGAAATTTTAAAAACTGTAGTTATAAAGCTAAAAGGAAACAAAGACTACATTAACATTTTTAATTCCCAAATTAACCAAATGATGTACTAAATGTTTACTGTACACATTTGCCAAACATTATTATTTAACTTTTTTTCATCCATTGATCTCAGCTAAACCCATTTATATCTAGAGTAGTTTAATTCGCACATTTGAAACTACTGTAGTTTTGTTCATTTCCAATATGTCTAGTAAAAAAAATAATAAGAATTATATTATGAAACTTTTCTTGTGGTTGGCCTTTTTCTCATAAATATATATACTAAAATAATACAATATTTGTAGCCGGCTTTGATCCCAACCTTCATTTGAATTTTGAATTCAGTAAAGCAAGCCTTTTACTAACAATAAGGCTATTGGCGAAATTGGTTGTCTACCATGTAGGCCTATTTCTGTTTCAGAAATTGCCCACATTTCATCAAAATTTGATAAAATAGTCAGGCCTACAAAAAACCAGACCAAGAGAAAGTTTATTGGTTTGAATGCCCAAACATATTCAGAGTGTGGGTAAGCCATACATGGTAATATTCATGAAACTTGTGCACACCAATGGGGATTATCTGTTGACTTATATACTGTATGCTAAAACATATAAAGGAAGGTACCAGGAATCAAATATAATGTTGATAAAGTGACCTAATATAAAAAACAGATGCATGCATGCATATTATTGAGGTCAAATTTTATGATCTCATAAGCATCTATACCTACCAAGTATGACATTGATTCAACTTGTGTTTGTTGGGACGTCGTACTTACAAGCTGTTTGTGAAGATTTCCCGTTAAGCCCAATCCACTCAAGAATATTGAGTAAGTCAAAATTGATGTTCCAGAGAAATTGTACTTGCTATGTAGTAACATCACCGTATCAAGCATGAACTATATCAGACATGTACACAGTTGAAGCGGTATCAAAATTTTAAGAATTTTACGTTAATCCCCGCCCATTCATTAATATGCATGTCAGCTCCACCAAAAACAATATATAGGGATCATCTACTGACCCTGATCAAGATTTATACCAAGTAATAGTATGGCATCTATCATATTTTTCCTTCTTGAGAGAAGTACGTTTACAAGTTAGGCAACACATGCACACGCACATACACCAATGTGACTGCATAGGTTCCAATGGATGCAAAGCATGGGAACCAATAAAGATCTAGGCTACATGTAGATCAATTGGGGAAGCTAGCCTAGATAGGCCGAGCAATACATTGGCTATATTTGGCCTCGAAATTGGGGCACTTGCAGAAATTCAAGTTCAATAATACCGTAGCAACACACTAATCTAACGACTGCTATTGTAAATTTATAATTTATGTAAGATTGGAAAGTTAGCCCGGCCTAATGTAACTTTACTAATAATATAGTCAGTATTTCGAAGTTCGGAACACTGCAAAGTTCGGACACCCCTAAGAAATACACGATTTCACCATGACAACCTATAGCAACAGCCAATTTCACGAAAAACTACGAAGCTACAGATACTTTCTCTCCAAAATGACCTGTGTGCAAGTAAATACTTACATATTTGTCAATAAAATGACGGAGATCTATGATGTCTGTTATAATTATTGAAAGAGCAACTGCGCCACCAATTTTATCACCAGCGCCACACTGTGGGCCGGGTGTCCGAACTTCGCAATACTCTAGCAGAGAAATACCAGGTTCCACAATCACGAAGAATCTTCTTGGAATACAACGTGAAATCAGTTTGCAGGAAAGAAAGTTTGGCCGTGTATCGTAATATAACACACTTCTCCCACCATATCAAGTATATTTTCAGGTGATTTATACCAAAAGATATAGTTTTGGGGTGTTTTAAGGCTTAGGTGTCCGAACTTCGAAGTGTCCATGCTACTATTACTTATTAGTATGACAATGAGGTGTCACATTATCACTCAATCTAGGTGGGATGTCAATGCACCTTTAAAATGTGATGTTGTCTTGAGGTCACGCCATTCTGGAACAAGTTGAAACAATACAGTAGTGAAACAAAAATTGTCTTGTTAGGCTTTATACTTACTAAGCCTATGCCTCCTGATGTAGATCTATATCTAGAGTATAGGCGAGCACTAGCTTAGTTACCGTAGTCCTGTTGCCTAACGTTACGCTAATCATGTACTAAATTTATAAGTCAGTTCAGCAAGAGGATGATAGGCCTAAATTAGTGACAACACAGTTGATTAAATGGAAATGAACAAATTTGATCATACTTTCAATAATAAGTAGCGTGAAGCTGGTTTATAGTCTGTAGCCGAACCGGCGAAGCTGCGAATATGGACCAACGCGTCTCTGTCGTCTGTCTTGTTACGCATATATGAAGCGTAGGCTAGTTTAATTAGCCATAGGAATTGTATGGACGCTAATGTTAGGCTTGCCCATAACAAATCGTGCACTGAACTACTGACGACATATCGCTTTGAAAGATGAGATGGCGCTATCACAAATTGACGCCAGAGCAGGATACAGACAAACAGCTCTGTTGACGCAAAGTTTCATCTCTTCAAATCGAGTAAAACTGAAATGATCTTCTTCACAGATGATCGATATCTTCGCTATGTCGGGCAGTCCCATATCTGTATTTTTACTCTTCTTTATACGTTGTTCATTTATGACATAAAGAGAGATGTACCCCGATAGTGGCCTCCTGTTTATTAAGTTAATATAATGTCGAGACCACGAGGTTGAATGTGAGTAGGCATTGTATATAGTGGCTTGCACAAAATTTAGAATAAGATATGGGGCCGATTTTTTTGTAAGTACCAGAGACGAATGAAGGATTCTACAAAAGAAGGCCTATACTGCACTTTGTTCATTGAAACAGACCACTATGTAGGGGTGTCTAGGCATCCAACCCTTCCCCTCCCCCCACCCCTCGAAAAAAGTATTAAACGTCAAATTGTGCTAATAAAATTAAAAAAGTCAAACTTTCCCGACTGATTAAGATAGGGGCCTGAACCTTTATGGGACGGCCCAGAAGGAGAATGGAGTATTTTATAATTGATCAATCCGAAAACCCCTATAGCCCGTCCGCCCTGTACTTACGTTTGCAACGGGTGTCGCCGATTGATCACAGAAAACTTTTGAATAATTTAACGTTCATAAACGTAATTCTGTAGCTATTAAAAATGTGTGCTCGGTCAAAGCCGCAACCCGATCCTCACCCCTTATCTTATTTTGCAGGCTCATTGTCGACCTTTTCTACGGTATATTTGACAAGTAATTATAAGTCAGGCTCTTTAAATATATACACAACTGCTCAGGTCGGTTTTCGTATGCATCTATTAATCCTGGATTAAACTACATTTTATTTATAAACCAGAATGCAAAATGCATTGAGGTTTCGATGAGTTCAGTGCACTGGACGTCTGGTTGTTAGTATATAACCAGAACTAGCTGTCATGGCCCGAACCACCATGGGAGAGTCCTAAGCCTATACAGTTGGCCTACCTCACTGCTACTTTGAACCGCTGCTCGATTAGAGCGACTTCGTACATTTTCCCAATTATTTGTCTTGTCTTTAAGCTGCAGATTGATGCGCGATAAAAAATATCGCTATTTCTCCATTACACTGCCTAAATCAAAGCGATCTTTGTACGCAATGAAAATCTGAGGTTGTAAGAGCATCTGTCTTCCAAAAATCCTAGCAGCAACAACAGCAAACTTGTCCCCAAACTCTTTAAAATGTTGTATACTTTGCGAAGTATGACTTACAGCCAGTAGGAAGATTGCATTAAGAAATAATAAAGGAGATGTTTTGCCATATTAAGTGTATTGGTATTCTGACTGGTATTTTTCACGTTGTTGTATTAAAGAGAGTTGTATTTAAGAGAATTGAGATGTTAAGCCTTCATGTAGGGTGCTAGAAAGACATAGGTATGAGTTTTAGGTATGATCAAGAGGAACTTCAGTTTTCTGAAAGAGGACATCGTAGTTAGGCTTTATAAGCAGTTGGTTAGGCCTCATCTGGAGTATGCTGTGCAGGCTTGGAACCCTTATTTTGCTATAAGGATAAGGAAGTACTTGAAAAGGTCCAGAGGAGGGCTAATAGGATGATTAGTTCCTTAAAGAGTGTTCCTTATTATAGGCGGTTACTACTGTTGAATCTCACCACACTGGAGCTTAGGAGGTTACGTGGGAACTTGATCCAAGTTTTCAAGATTGTGTATGGTTTCGACAATTTAACCTTTGCCGACTTTTTCATGTTTGCTAACAGGAGTTGTACCATGGTCATTGTCTTAAACTCCAAAAGTCGCATAGTAGGATTAATATTCGGCATAACTTTTTTCTAATAGGCTTGTGAATGAGTGGAATGGTTTGCCTGAGAAAGTTGTACTTGCAAGTAGTGTCAATGGGTTTAAGAATGCTTTGGACAAGCACTTTAAGCATTGTAATCGGGTCTGAGTGTTTGTGTCTTCAGTTTTTTTCTCTCTCTCTCTATAGGGTCCTTGATGGGGACTTAAGTGTCCCTCCTGATCCTTTTTTTCTACTAAACTAAACTATATCACATCCTCAAGGCGACTAAACTTTACGTAAGGACTGGTTACAAGAAACAAGGACAACACATCTTACTTTTTTATCTCTCTCTTGTGTCGTTTCCTTTTGTATTTTCATAGTTATATGTAACAATTATAGGAGAAAGAATACACTAAAACACATAAACATTAAAAATGATAGATAACTTAATGAATTAGATTCGTCTTTAGCAAAATGAGTCATTACGCACAGTTAAATAAAATTACTGAAATTAATTTTTGATTTATATGTCGAATACGATTTCACCGGGTAACACCGGTAACATCACAGTGCTTTACGTTTAATTCATCCATTTTCTTTTCTTTTTTTCTTTTTTATTTATTCCAGTATAAATATATATTTATCAATAGGATAAGAGGTCCATAAAGGAAACGTATATAATTACAGTGATTAGTTAGAGGTCAAATTTGAAAATATTAAAGTGTACTAAAGATATCAATATTGAATATTGAGTATTAAAATACTTCATATGATTATAACAAGGGTTCTAAAATTCCATTTTGGGTAAAAAGTGCAGCTCTGTAAATGAAGGAATTTCTGAAAAAAATGTGTGATTCTAAAACTTGGAGTGAGATGAGTAATTCTTAAATTGTATTTTGTATTATTGCACAGAGCTAGAGGTCAGTTTAGTTTGTATTATTGCACAGAGAGGTCAGTTCACAGCTATAGAGGATGACCTTCGCAGGCAAGTATATTTTTGGCAAGTCTAACAAAATCATTTCGGGCTGCAACATTAACCATACTTACAAGAATATCACAATCTAAGCAAAATATATTTGCGCAATATTTTAGGAAACCCTTAATCCCCTTCTTGTCTCTAGCATGTATGAAGTGGTACCACACTGGACCTGCATAAATAATATGCGGTACTATGGAAGCATCAACACCTTCTTACGTGTCTAATGGGACAGTGGGGAGCAATATATGTTAATGTTGAAACAATATAATAAACTTTAGATAAGATCCTTGAAATATGGTTAGTAAATGATAACTTATGATCGATGCCGACTCCTAGGTACATCGTGAGGAGAGTGCGTTCTACATAATGAACCATGAACCATTTTATATGGGTATCCACATGTTAGAGCACTGGCGAATGGAGAAACCACTACAACTGGGTAACAGTGAATTTGAAAGAAGCTTTGAAACATGATAAATAACGTACATACATATACGCATAGCCTACATACAAACATACACACATACACACACATACGAACACACACATTCATACATACATCTAACCGCTTTCTTTCATACATGGCTGCAGTAATTTGGAGTTTCAACAATTCCAAAGACACCAAGTTCGTTTAATATGGAAAGTGACAGATAGAAGATGTAGCTTAGCACACAGAAGATTCCAGTTTTAACATTCAGTGTCCAATTATTAAGGTAAATTATGAACACAATGAACACTACCATAAGGATGAGAGATGCAGAGTCGAATGCCATAGCACTGCTTGCTATAATAACCGGTCCATTAGCAAGAGCTGCTATGAACCATAGGAAACCAAGACAGGCAAAAACTTCGAAGATGTTACTTCCAAAAATGTTCGCCATTGCCATGTTACCAAATCCTGTAATGATAGAAAAGGAGGAGACAAAAAAAATACGTGAGGGACTCGATTATTATCTTTTTTTTTATTGTTATTAATTAATGAAAGTGGTTACTAGGCTGAAAACGTCACTACATTCCTCACTTGTGTTTGAGTTAATAAGACTTCTTGTTCATCAATGATGGAGTGTTAGCTTAGTGGAGTGTTAGCTCAGTGGTTAACGCCGGTGCCTTTCAATCATAAGGTCCCCGGTTCGAGTCACTCCCAGATTAATGTATGTCGTCCAGTTACAGAGTTGTTGACAATTAACAATTCATAAACATGGACGTTAAATATGAATGTAAGAGACTGACTTCGGTCAGCTTGCGGCTTTGATAAGCCAATGAGGCTTCTTCGCGAGTTCCTGCTTGCAGGAGGATCTAATATACATACATATATACATGATACATATGTAATTGTACAGCCTTAATGTCTGTCTTTATATACCACGTGTCGTAAATGAAGAAGGCAATATCTTTTAGAAAATTGGCAAACTCGTGCAACTTTTGGCATTCAATAACATATGTCACGGGTATACAATACTACCACCCCCCAACACACACATAGGCCTACATGTTGCTTGTAGACTTCTTCCACACCTGTATATGAAATTGTTAAATTGACATCAAATTTGATTATGCCATCATTGCCAACTGATTGTTCCAATAGTCAATGAGACGAATTTTTCCTAGTTCGAACTTGTAAAAGTTACAGGGCCTGACGTTTCGATGCTAGCAGGAGTCTTCTTCAGAGGCTTAACTGAATAAACGAAAACAAACTAAGAATACGTTAAGAGACGCTGCTAGACATGAGAGTTAACTTTGACAAACGAGCAATGAATAGAGCAAAACATAGGAACCGTGAGGTGGGAGGAGAGAGCGATGAGAGGATTAAAACTTTAAGAGGTGTAACAATGGGATTAAGTGCTATGGAGATCAACTATAAGAGGTGTAACAATGGGATTAAGTGCTGTGGAGATCAACTATGAGAGGTGTAACAATGGGAATAAGGGCTGTGGAGATAAACTCTAAGACGGGTAACAATGGGATGAAGTGCTGTGGAGATTCACTATGAGAGGTGTAACAATGGGATTAAGCGCTACGGAGATAAACTATGAGAGGTGTAACAATGGGATAAAGGGCGGTGGAGATAAACTATAAGAGGTGTAACAATGGGATTAAAGGTTGTGAAGATAAACTATAAGAGGTGTAGCAATGGGATTAAAGGTTATGGAGATCAACTATATGAGGTGTAACAATGGGATTAAGGGCTGTGGAGATCAACTCTGAGAGGTATAACAATGGGATTAGTATAATGGAGGTTACAAGCATGGAAAGGGGATTAGGAAGAACAACCTGTGATTGTGGAGAGAAAAGAAAGGAGATGCTGGATGGAGGTGAAAAGAGAGGGGAGGGTTCAAACACAATTCTGTCAGAATTTAAATATGTAGCTTGAAAAAACTTGGTTTCTTTTTGGTTGGGTGGGGGGAAGGAGGGGCTTTTTCTTGGCTGATACTTAATACGCGTCTGTCACGATATTTGGATATTCTGGTATTTTTGGACCTGTATACTCTGCTAAGTACTAACTTGTGTCTACTAAGTAGGTTAATTAATTCCCACCCATTTGTCTGATGGGGGTGCAACGGTACTACATGCTATGCAGTATTTAGTGTAAATGCTACATCTTGTACAGAAACACTGAATGGGCTGTATAGTCATGCGAGTTAACTAAGAATGTTATCGCACGCTGTCAATTCCATATGGTTTGTAATAATTTTACAACTGAAGTAAAATGTTTATGCTTCCCCCTTAAGGAGTACTCTACATAAACCTGAGATGAGGGTATTTGGTTTTGACACAGCTTCTATACTTTAAGTATAAAGCTTTGTCGTTTGTCGTTAATCGAAGCAGCTGCGAGACGTTTTTTTTTTATCAGTTGCCAGTTGTTAAAAAAACAACCAGCAAAAAAGTCAGTTATACGACATAGAAACGTAATGCTTCCAAGTGTTTTCTCATAGAAATTCCATTAATACCAAGAACCAAACCTTCACATTATGCGGTTAACTCGGCCCTTCTTACTAAGTTCACGTCTTATTGGATATTTTCTTAATCTAAATAAATAACGTTACTTTTACGTTGGATTTTTCCTTCATTCTTTTCTCTTTTTTTTTTTGGGGGGGGGGGGCTGGGTTGAGAGGCGGGAACTTCTCCTACTAAATTGTGTCAATACTGGTAGATATACGCACTGGTCGATACATGTACTTTGCAAACGTGGATATAGTTTTGGAACGGAAACGAAGTACTTGAAAGAGAATATGAATTTTTGTATTAATGAATGAACCTTGTAATTAACAACAACCAATTCATATACTAAGCCTTACCGTCTCGTGCGACGAGCATGCTAGCTACTGTGTCAGGTAAACTGGTCCCTGCCGCTAGAAAACTTAGTCCCATCACTGTGTCGGGTACATTGAGAGTGTAACCTTTGGGAAAGAATAAAACTATCATGTATATATTTTAACAGAGTGACCATGGACGTAGTATGGTGGTTGTGGGTGGGTGTTTTTCATGGTGACAGCCCGATATTCACAAGGTTCTATACTCATAAGGTTCATTGTTCATAAGGGACATTATCCATAAGGTTCATTGTTCATGGATATCAAACCGTTTTGCCCATTATGAATATCGAACCTTTGTTTCCATTATGAATACCGGACCTTATGAATTATGATCCCTTTTTATTATGAATAACGAACCTTTATTTCCATTATGAATAGCGAACCTTTTTATCGAAAAATGCACGTTATGAATAACGAACCTTATGAACAATGACCCTTATGAATATCGGACCTTATGGATATCGGGCAGCCACCCCGTTTATCATTTGGAGGCAATTCTCTGGTACATTGATATGTTAATTTAACATTGTAACAATATATACGAATTCGAGACCACGAGAAGATTGGAAGGGAGGTGAGGGGTATCGGTAGGTGTAAGAGGAGGGGGGGGGGTAGTTGGAAGTGGAAAGGGTAGATGGTGATATAGGGATGAGTGTGATATAGAAGAGAACAAAATGAGCCCGTATAATCATAGCTTAGATTTGGTTACTAGATCTAACAAAACTGTTACTGATTTAACTTTAGTTCAAACATTTTCCAACTCAGATCATAATTTGACTCAATGTTTCTTGTAATGTCTTATACTAACCACCACAATATCACAATTTTGTAAGAGAAAAGTATTTATGACACGTCATATTGGAGAATCGTTTTGAAATATTAACGATAATAAGCCATGTCATCGCAGTCATGGCCGCTTGAATTTCATATATTATATTATGGTTTGATATAGTGCATGTCGTTTGTGCCAATGCTTACGATTTTCGGCTTCATTCAGAAGTATAGCTTGATTGATTTATTTCGATATTCGTGTATCGTAAATATCTTGTCCCAATTATAACATTGTAATGTAAAGTGACGGTCATGTGATGCACGACAACGCAAAGAAATGGCTTAACTGAACAACAAAAATACTAAAACAAAGAAGGTGCATGGCCAAATATTATAGCAAACACTGGGTTCGTTTGCATTCAACCGAACTTGGGTAATCATTGCCCAAATTAAGCGAGTCTCTTTTCTGATTTGTGGGACATATTTGGTGGATATTTTGATTGCCAAATTTTATCATGTTTTGACAAATTAAACTTGGTTAGAGTATCGTAAGTTTGCTTGTTATTGAGAAAAAGTTTACTCGAGAGTTAGTTGAATGCATCCCTGCGCATATAACCATATCTTGGATAAAATATTTGTCCAACGTGTTTTAGAGTATTGGGCAGATCGTGTGTTATACATGCAAACACGGTTCCTTCGGCCTTACCTATTACTGCTATCATCCAGTATAAAACATAAGTAGTAATGGCGAGCCAAACTGCTGACATAATAAATGTGACCAAGTACAGACTCTGTTGCCAGCCAGGTTTTCGGCAATCCGGAATGGTGATAAAGAATAGAAAGATGACAGGCAACCCAAAGAACCAGACCACGATCCACGGTAACCCATCTGGCGGTGCAAATACTGACTGTGAAGGGGGCTCTGTGCGCCAGGAGGGTATTCGCTCTTTGAATTCACCATCACCTGGCGATGAAATTCCAAAATGGTTTTATTAAAGGAAAAACAATAGTAATAAAAATAATAATGAAGACTTATATAGCGCCACTCCAGGAAACGAATAACTGCCCATGGCGCGTCACAAAGTGAAAAGCATCAACACTGAAATGCGCAACAGAAAAAAATGAGTAAATTCTTAGAAGTGGATGGATTTGAACAAGCTCGAAGATGGTCTAGTTACTGATTCCAAAAGACTTGCGGCAGAGTATAGGTAACACTTCTGAATCCGTTAGCCTCTACACGAGGCTTAGGTACACAGAGGCGAGTATTATTTGCTTGTCGAACGTCATGTGCATACAGAGCAGTAAGATGATAGAAGGTTAGCGAGATACACAGGCTGTTGTAAATAGATCGCGTTACTGACACACACTAAAAAATTGACAGAACTTGTGGAACATTTTTCTACTGATAAGTTAATGATGCCACGTGGCAGCGTTTCTGGGAATACACGCCATTTTATCCGAGATTTACTTTATTTCTTTGATTAATTAATGTAAGCAAAGAATGGCACCCTAATATGAAAGTTATTACAGGTGAATGGATCCTAATTCAACCATTTTTTATCAGTTATATGTTGTTTTGTCCTAAATTATCTTAATATAAGTCCATAATGTTCCATACTTCTTTGGCCCCTTATTTACCCCGGGTTCCGTGGTTAACCCCCCCCCCCCCCCCACCCCATCATCTCTCGTCAGGCTTGGCCACATGGTGTATTTTTGGTGACTAACTAATGAAGGCAAGTAACTCTGTATGTATCTAAGCATATAGCGTACAACCGAAGCCTGTTGTTGCAATGCATCAAATTTGGACCAAGTTCACGTCTGACCTAAGCTGACCCTTCAGCCTTACCCTCAACATTAAAAAAGGAATAGCCTATTCTAGTATTTGTCTCATCATCTCTACATATCGCGTGGTTTCATGGCTTTTTCGCACATGTTGACATTCAAGCAGAAAATGGTTAAAACAAAGTTTTAGGTTTTTGACCTTGGACCTCTGACGTTGGAGGAGTTGGTGACACACTTTTCCGCACAATTTAGGCCTTTTTGACTTTTGATCTCAATTGACCTTTGATCCCGACCCTAAACACCTAAATCTGTCCAATTTTACAATTCGTCTCGTTATTCTCTACATATCATGTTGTTTAATGACTTTTTCCCTACATGCTGACAACTTGCAGAAAATGGTTAAAAACCATATTTTAGGTTACTTAAGCTTTGACCTCTGCTTTTGTATCTATGACGTCATCAAATCACGCAAGCACAAGGTTACATTGCCAGGCACCTACCCACCAAGTTTGAACATGATCGGACAAACGGTGTTGGAGGAGTTCGTGACACACTTTTTCGCACAATTTAGGCCATTTTGAGTTTTGACCTCACTTGATCTTTGACCCCGACCCTAAACACACAACCGTGTCTTCTTTTGCAATTTACCTGACGTTTACCTACATGTTGACAAGCAGAAAATGGCTAAAAACCAAATTGTAGGTTTCTTAAGCTTTAAACTATGAACTTAGACATATGACGTCATAATAGGAACAAGTTTATATGGTCAGGCATCTACCCATTAATTTTGAACTTGATAGGATTTAGGGTATAGGAGGAGTTCGCGACCCACTTTCTTTGCTCACTACCACAGAAGCGCACCCACACGCACTCACAGTACTTTCCTCATATTTTTTATGTTGGGTGAAGCACGATATCTCATTTCCCTCAGTATACATTACATGTAGGGAGATGTGATAATTGAGTCCCGATATTCAATTTCGTCATAATATGTTTGAATTTTGAATTTCTGAGTTCGAATTCGCAACCAGTCTATAAATAATACGCAAAATAAAAACAAATAATACTACCCACATAATCTACTTTAAATTTATATATTGGATAAAATTAGCAAATGTTTACATAGCAAATATCATTTAATCAACCGTCGGTATTTTGTTTGATTTTTAAATTCTTTCTATTTATTATTGGTTCTTTCTAACCTTTGACCCCTTTCCCCCTTTTCAGTCATACTTTTCTAATGTTATTCTTACCTGCCGTAACCTGTGGTTGGTGGTCTACTGTACCGTAGCCATCCTTCGTGGTTTCTACTTCAGTATCTGCTTCTACTTCTGCGAATTTTGTTTTCAGGTTTAAGATAAATTCTTCTGATTTGGCTGATAGTTGTGAGTTGAAATACATTATACCAATGTAGAAGACATAGCCAAAACTGAGGATCAATCCTTCCCACCTAGATCAGACAAATAAAATATCAATATGTCAAAGAGAATATAGAGATACAAACCACAAACTTCATTGCGATCTTAGATATGATTATAATGATAAACTCTCCCGAGACAAACCTGTTTCCATTTAAAGGCCATTTGAAGTCTAAATTGTAGTCTTGGTATGTTTAACAGTCCGTTTTAGAAGGATGGAACCTTTGACTGCCGAAACTAAGCAACCCTCCACCCCCCCCCCCCCCTAATTTTACAAGTTTACAAAATCTGATAAAGGGGAAGGGGCCATGCATGCATGGACGACATAACCTCAATTCTCTCACTTTTAAAATGGGGACAAACATTTAATTTGGCTTCTTAACATTACGAAGGCTGACTACGCTCCTGGTTGTATTAATGTATTGTTGATTCAACACAAATTTTGGAAAGCCTCATATGAACAGAGATTGAAAATACATTTATGTAATTGTAAGAGGGTACACAGGCTATTTCATAATGAAATCATCACGCAGGACTACATACTCCACCTTTGTCTATTATTTTTTATAAATTCTTTTCAAGAATAGCAATATATTTACCATTCCACGCGATCATCCACTAAAGCAATGGACAACAGGATAATGCTTATGACGTAGACGATGATGTCACGAAAGAACGGCCAACGTGTTAGAACAACCGGCTGTCAGAAATGGAAAAAGAAGTCTCACAAAAATAGGACAGGTCATGTCACTCTTGATGTATAGCTTCGATAATACTTCTCTAGCCCCCGTACCGCCACCGATTATTCTTACCTGAAGCCCCCCACCCCACCCCACCCCATCCTCATTGTCAGTCCATCCCTAAATCCACGCCTTCCGCATCCTTACACAGGCTCCTAGGGCGTTTGCGTATTATTAACTTCTTACTCGACATGTTTTCCCCCTATAAGGATTGTGAAAACGTTGAAGTTAATAATTGTATCATGGTTAGTAATTCGTGAAACCGATGCCGACTGCACACATTCCAAACACCTTCAAATGCCGTAGTGGACAATGGACAATGACATATTTGTAATCTGAATGAAGCCATCTAAATTATTGACTTGCGAATTGTGTTTAATGAATATATGAACCTAGAGCGGGTTTCTAACAAGTTTAAAATAAATTGTTATTCAAGAATTCCACGCTTTAGAACAGAGTACCAAAACATCCCCCAACCAAAGGGTCTTTACCTGTTTACAACTTCTATGTGTGAGCAAACTGCACTTAATTCAGTTGTATAAATGGTATAGTGTAGTTTATGGTATATTTTACCTCCAAATATGTAAAACGTATAGAGTTCTAACAATTGATAGTAACAACGATGATTTTCTTAAAATCTGTTTTGTTATTATTTATACTTTTCGTAAGGAACATTCCAAGCCAGTTCATTCCTTTTAATTTCAGTTGCATTTTCTTACAAGTTACTATGTATTTTCTTAAATAATCTTACCCACACCTTCTAGAACAGATGGAAAAGTATATATAGTATATGTATAAGTATCTTATTTTATCAAGTTTATCTGGATACTCGCGCATGATATAGCCAGACCAGCTAAATTAATGTTATCACCTGACACAATTCTCTCAAAAGTTTCTCAGCCATACGCGCATAGTGATACAGTTCGTGTAGGAAGAAGATTTTTATATCCATCCGGAACAGTTTAGTGGTAAGAATACCTCCTTGCATTGAGACAATCTTACCGCTTCCATGGTCATGTGAAAATTGCATGAATTAAATTACTTGCATAACATCAGTTGCGAAGCAGTTGGAAGTCACGTTAATTATTAATGTATAATTTTGCTTAAAGGTGCCACGAGAGAACAAAAACTTTTACAATATATTATAGAACAGTGGCGTAGCTACGGGGGGGCCTGGGGGGGCCGGGCCCCCCCCCCCCCCATGAAATCGGCTGGCCCCCCCCACTGGCCCCCCCACTGGGAATGGGGTAAAAAAAATGTAAAAAAAAATGTAAAAAAAATTTTTAAAAAACTCATCAGTGGGATTCACTAATATTTTTTGTTCAATAATTTGGGAAATAGAGTTACACAATTTTCTCGTCTGCATCTGGCATGGCAATGGTCGATGCGACGGTTGCGACCATACACCACGAACCTTGTGCATGTGCTGCGCGATATCGATATCTACCAATACATGCATGATCGGTCATCGATTGGCACAAAAACCCAGATTCTGATGACAGCTGCCTCAAGAAACCCAATAAATGGCCTAATTAGCACCGAGCCACCAATGTGGACCATTACCGAAACATCGATGCGTGTTAGTCTTCCACACCACGAACCTTGTGCATGTGCTGCGCGATATCGATATCTACCAATACATGCATGATCGGTCATCGATTGGCACAAAAACCCAGATTCTGATGACAGCTGCCTCAAGAAACCCAATAAATGGCCTAATTAGCACCGAGCCACCAATGTGGACCATTACCGAAACATCGATGCGTGTTAGTCTTCCATCCCCTTCCTCTAATGCTATTTAAGTCCACATGTGGGCATTTCCTGCAAACCTACCGGTAGCCCACAGGGGTTTGAGTTGGGAGAAAGGCCTTGACACCTTGAAACAACAAATGATGCCAACCATAGGCGTACGAGGCGGGGGTGCAGGGGGGGCAGACTGCCCCCTAAATTTCCAGAGGACAAGAAATTCGGGCAAAGGTCCTGAAAAATTCGGGCAGCCTAAGAGGAGAAAAATATATATATATATATATATTTTTTCTCCTCTTAGGCTGCCCGAATTTTTCAGGACTTTTGCCCGAATTTCTTGTCCTCTGGAAATATATATATATATATATATATATGTACTATATATATATATATATATATGAGACTAGTGTTCCACTATATGAGACTAGTGTTCCACTATATGAGACTAGTGTTCCACTAGTCTCATCTAGTATCAACATATGTATATATATATATATATATATATATATATATATATATATATATATATATATATATATATATATATATATATATATATATATATATATATATGTATATATATATATATATATATATATATATATATAATTCCATGATTTTCTTTATTTAGCATCATGATGCCCGAATATCTCCGTGTAACACCACCGTAAGCGCAGTTCATCTGGGCTACCACGCTTTTTGCACAATCAATTTTTTTTCTTCTAACTAGTCAATTGTATACCTGGACCAAGGGCGGCGGAACCGGGGGGAAAAAGGGGGCACGTGCCCCTCCCCCACTTTTCCTCAGGTTAGAAATGTGCCTTGTTTCTACATAAAAATTGAGGTGCCTAAAGTTAGCAAGAGGCCAGGGAACCAGAATGAACACTCGGGAAGGGCCGTTTCCGGCCATCTGAGGGGTTTGTAAAACCAAAAATTTTCTAAAAGTACGCTCCGCGCCAACCGATGGTGGCGCTCCGCTCAGATAGCCGTGCATACAACTTTGCAAATCCTGGCTAAGCCCGTGACTTTTAACGAATTTCTGTGAGTCAAACTCAAAGCATTTTCGAATGGAAAAAATTTGTTAAGATATTAACAAGAAAAAAAAACTCTAATTCGGAAGATTCCTACATTAGCAACTAGCATGATTTCACCTCATTTTGTCTCAAAAGAAAACTTGTTCCTTGTTTCCCAATTTGCGCATTGGATATTGCAGTGCTAGTATGCATATTTTCCTTGAGGGGGGGGGGGGGGACGTTGATGGAGTGATGTGTATACACAAATAAGATAATACAATAAGAGTTATAAAGGGTACTGAATATAACGCTGCATCATTCCAATCGAATTTCTGCAAAGTGCCCTTTGATGTCGGTGCCCCCCCAGATTAAAAGTGCTTCCGCCGCCCTTGACCTGGATATCCCCGACATGAGTGTATAAAAGAAACATTTTCTTTTTCATGGATGGTGGGGGGGGAGTGTCTACAAGCCTAGAAGTACAGGTTTATCATATTCTTTGTTATATTTTATACTTTTTTGTGAGACAAATTGCAGTCTCACCCGACACAGCGACATTATCCCGCCTACGTGTCGTTGAACAATGTTTTTCTGGAGGTAGCTGAGTACTGTGTTAAAATAATAAATAAGGTAACTAAATATAGCAGCTTAAAAAATATACTGTCCCATTTTTCCCCTTCAAAGTGATGTTACCATTTTTTCTTCTTCTAATTTACCAAATTTTTGGGGAACTGTAAATTTCTAAAACGTGAGATTATAAAATAAAGAATGTTTAGATGCAACTTGCAAGGCCTCAGAAGTGCCGTTTCCGGCAATCTGAGAGGCATTGTGTGCCAAAAATTTTCTTGTTCGCTACGCGCCAACCGATGGTGGCGCTCCGCTTAGATAGTGTCACGGGAACTTTCGGGCACAAAAAGTTCTGCCCCCCCCCCCCCAAACTGAAATGGTCCCGTACGCCTTTGATGTCAACTTCACTCAAGTTAAAAGTCTGGCTGAGTTGACAAGACCAGTCAGCATGAAAGAGAAATTTTTTTTTTTTGCATTTCTGTTACCAAAGTTGCACATCTTTTTGGTTGCTATTTTGCCTCACAGGTGCCATCTCCTGCGATCTGGGGGGTGCTGAAATCTCAAATTTTCTCTGTACGCTCCGCGCCAACCAAGGTGGCGCTCCGCTCAGATAGTAACCTCCGGCCCCCCCACAAGAAAGAACAGCCCCCCATGGCCCCCCCACTCAAAAAATCCTAGCTACGCCACTGTTATAGAATAATAAATATCTAAAAACGTTTCAGATTCCGGTGGGGGGGGGGTTGTCCCCTTGACCCTCACCAGAGCTATGTGCTTCAGTGTTTCTTTAAGGATTCCGAAAAGCAACTCCTAACTTACTACACCAGGAATATGTTTAGTATTTAACCCCTATAATAGGAGTCAGGGGGGAATGTTTGGCGGGCGAAACGATATCGGTGAGGGTGTCCGCGTACGGTCCGCGGAAAGTTTTTTTTCTTCATATAAGCTGAACAGGTCCGTCAACATTTCACGGATTGCATCATCCGACCGTCCAACATCAAGAGAGTCAGAACACGCTGCAAAAGTCATCAACAGTGATCAATCAAATTTATATCGCTCGAGTTTGAGATTGAAAAATTGAAATCTCTTGTGCATGTCAAGAATTCAGGTATATTCTCGTTCCCATTCGGGTAGCATTGTTGTACCCTAATTCTAAAGTTTACGGTTGGATTTTAACTTGAATTTTGCTAGATATCGAATAATACATTCATTACGAATATTTATAAGAAAATCTACAGTGGTCAGTGTTGTTATGAACTCTTATAAGATAATTGATATTCTCCTATACCTGGCAGGTAAAAAAGCAGCAAATTGCTGTAATAACAAAAATATTAAATGCTGCTGATCCTATGATTGCACCGATACCGGTATCGTCCATAGACACGAAAGTACCTGTAGGAAAACAAAATGAAAAACGGGCTAAAGAAATTATAACTGAGTTTTCATGTATGGGTGCGCTCTCTGAGAGGCACCCATTGTTCACACAGGACTGCGCGCGCTAGATAAACACGATTTTCACATGCAATTGATGTGCTTCTTCTCCTTCTTTTCTTTTCTGTATAAAATCTGTGTTCTTACATGATTGCGCGCAGTTTGTTCAAATGGTACATGGGATTGCGCGCTTGAGATCTGTCACGTGGGACTGCATCGTCGGCCTGACTATGAACTAGAATTTAAATTGTAATTTAAAGTGGACAAAAATCAAACCATCACCATTATGCTTATAATGACAGAGACCGTTGTGCAGAACAAATCCTCATAACAGCTAAAAACAAACACTGGCTCCGTTTGAGAGATATCTTAGTTTAAATAAAACTCATTTCTGGGAGTTCAGTTATTTGATTAATCTGTGATGCCATAGTGCCAATAGGCATCTGCCTCATCTTTGTATTTACTTTCATATATACTTTCAAGGTGGAATCTTTTCAACCTGAAACCAATGTCATCATTCATGTAACCAGCTTCAATATTTTAGATTCAGCATTTGCAAAAAAAAACCTATCCCCAATATTGAAAGTAACCATTCAAAAGATAAAGAAAAAACATTAACAATGACGCACATGTGTCCCGATCATACTTTTTTTAAGAAAAATCACCCAAGAAAAGAACCTGGGCACGAAATACCAAACAACCAAACAACTGATCCGCTCTCAACCCCAGTCCCCTTACATCGAGACTGTGACTGTGTGATCATTGTCAGGTGTGAGTATCACGGTACCCCTAGAAGGGGAACATAATGCTACATATGATCTTAGCCGAAAGACCAATGACGTCATATTACGACTTGATCAAGTACTTCTGTCATGCGTGTGAAAGCTGTCATATCTCCCAAATGGAATGATATATTTCTTAGTTTTGTTAATGACAGCTATCTTTATCATAATAGATCAATACTTATGTTTGGTTTGTGTGTTCTTTAACTCTATAAATTGTACAGTATTTTCAAACAATTGAACAAAAAACAAATTGGTATTGTCCCTTTTATAGCGTATTTCTTGCAATATGAGCAAAATAATCATTCATATAGATTATTCATTTTCTTACCTATCACTGCTGTAAAGAATTCCGGGGCGGAGCTCCCTGCAGCCATAAAAGTGGCGCCAGCTACATCTGGTCGTAGATCCATTTCTGTACAAGATGCGGAACATAACAGAAATGCGTGTATATGTATGTATTTTAGATCCTCCTGCAAGCAGAGCTCGCGAAGAAGCAATCATTGGCTTATCAAAGCCGCAAGCTGACCGAAGTCAGTCTCTTAGATTCATATTTTAACGTCCATGATTATGAATTGTCAATTGTCAACAACTCTGTAACCGGACGACATACATTAATGTTGGAGTGACTCGAACTCGGGACCTTATGATTGAAAGGCACCGGCGTTAACCACTGAGCAAACACTCCCTGAAATAACAGAACATAACATATGTTGAGAACAGAAAATAACAGAACATAACAGATGTTAATTTTTTGCTCAGTTAGTCCATCATGAATATGAAAATATGGTCAGCTATTGAGCAGCCAGTTGGGACAATTTCCTAGTGCTAATACCACACTGTTCTGTCCTCCCGGATTATACTTTACATCGCTCGTACTGACAGTTCAAACAGTTCCTACCCTTTATCTGATAGAAACATGAAATTCATACTGACACTAGGAGTGCTCTGAAAGCGGGACATGACAGTACAGTATAGAAGAAAAGATGGTCCCACATGGGTGCTATTGAGTGGGAAGTCTATCCAGGGAGTTGTTACCGTAACTCATTCGTCTAACATACAGTTTGTGGGTGTTTGAAGTAATATAAATACCATAACGAAGTGTGACGTAAATTATTAATTCATGAATATTTAAATATACTCAAACGTTAACTAAGAATTCGAACACCAGGTGGCCAACGCTTACGCCAATTTTGCAAAACTTTTCACACATTGTAATGGAGATTAACAAGGAGATAAAACGACACATCTGTTACAGTACTAATTCAGTCTCGTGTTAGAATTGTCGATTATCGCCGGTTTATTATGCGGGCTACTCTTGCTATAATCAATGTGGGAAACGTAGAAAAACAATTATAAATAACGTCTTCTGTACACGACTAGCTTCACACTATACAAACATAACCAGGGGCGGATCCAGGATTTTGAGAAAGGGGGGGCCGACATCCCGATGGTAGCACTTTAGTGATCTGCGTCCTGGGGGAGGGGTCTAGGGGGAGGGGCCCCCTCCCCCTTGGAAATTTTTGGTTAATTGTGAGTGCTTAGATGCAAAATGGTGAAACATTTCGCCAAAAACTAGAAAAACCAGAAACGTTGCAGACACGCTTTTTTGTGCACACATTTTTGCTCGATAGACACATATTTAAGAATGCTCAACAGTGCATGTACAATGGATACACTATTATTGCGTCGATTCGTTTTTTCTTTTGCGCGAAAATTATGACGCCAGATTCACCCTAAGAAAAAACATCAAACAAGATATGTTCAATGAGATAATTATGATATACTTATTAATGAAATGGGGGTGTAGGCGGTTTTACACTATCTAACGCAACGTAGTCGCCAAGAACCTGAAGTATTTTTAAGGGAGGGCCTGATAATAAGCGGAAACGGATCACCGACCGAAAATATATCGGAATTTGTGGATTATTTCTTGCTTCCTATTCAGGGGCGTAGCGAAGGTTTTGCCGACGGATCTGGAAGTGGTGACTGAAATGGGGGAGGGGTCTAAGGGGAGGGGGTGTCCCCTCCCCTTTGGAAAATTTTTAGTTTTGAAACGTCCTTAGATGCAATCTGGTGTATATTTTAAGTCAAATTTGATTTGCCGACGGATCTGGAAGTGATGACTGAAATGGGGGAGGGGTCTAAGGGGAGGGGGTGTCCCCCTCCCCTTTGGAAAATTTTTAGTTTTGAAACGTCCTTAGATGCAATCTGGTGAATATTTTAAGTCAAATTTGGCACCGTAGAATTTCCATTTCGATATTATTTTGATGGCAGTCGGCAGAAGAAGAATTAATTGGGACCAATTATCGAACTGTGTTTTCTCTTTCACCGATCGTTGAAATAGTGAAACTTCGTGATGAAAATGTTCAGAAAACTTTCCGGTAATGAGAAATAACAACATTCATTGATATACAAGCGAGAAACGTTAAAAATTGTGAGCCGTGTCCTTAAGTTTTCCATGGAGAACGAATGACATCTGCGATGACGTCATTCTGAACAGAGGATAATAACAACACGTTGTCACACGATAGCACGACTCATGGGCTACGGCCTATACGGAAGCCTTTAATTCCATTTCTTTCACTGAGTTGCCGGCGATTCTGGCACTCGTCTAGCTGAGCCTGGCTACAGTAGCTATACTGACGGCCGTGACATTATCAGTTATTTGCCGAGAGGTTTTTAACTTGCAGGCGTCGGGTGATTGGATTGGTGAATGAGTTTATCAGATGAAGAACTGGAAAATCGAAATAACCGATAAAGAAGCTCCCGTTCTCCTTTTCTCTATTCAGCTTTCCTTCTTTCTTCCCCTTCCGCTCTCTTCACCTTTTCTCCTTTTGCCGACAGACCCAAAATTTGCCGACAGCGACCAAATTATTATATATAAATAATAAATCAAAAAATAAAACCAAAATCTCAAAGGTTTACTTGTTAACTCAAGGTTTCATACTAACGAAGAATCAGCTGACTCTCAAGGTTCACACGAAGCTCTTTTAGATGCTCTTATAGCTGCATTATGAGCCCATAAAAACTCGTGCACAGAAAATAGATGCATTTTGAGAACGAGACGCCCAGCCCGAATATAAAATATTCAAAGGCTACTACTGATGAAGCTCCTATAAAGTTTGAGAGCAGAAACCGGTCTAGTTGGTCATAAGAACCTACACTAGTCTCTCCTACTATTAACAGTACACTCAATTCACCTAATAGGTGCAATTATGCTTCACAACGAGGAGCATGCTATAAGTTCATGTTCCTTGGGCCCTCCCTTAAAAATACTTCAGGTTCTTGGCGACTACGTTGCGTTAGATAGTGTAAAACCGCCTACACCCCGTTTCATTCAGATAATTATGATATACTTGCTAACTGTGCATTGATTTTCCCTGACAGTAATCAGGCGCGTATCCAGGATTTTCAAACCCGGGGGGCGCGAATTACTATCTAAGCGGAGCGCCACCATCAGTTGGCGCGTAGCGTACAAGAAAATTTCTTGTTTTGAAACCCCCCAGATCACCGGAAACGGCACTTCTCGGGCTTGAAATGACCAACCAGATGTACACTTTTTGCCTGAGAACCAAGTATTTCCTAATAGTTTTTTTTTTCCATCCATAACCTTTTTGAAGATTGTCAACCCGGCACACATCATGTTCGACCTGATCGCATCTCCTGTGGGTCTTTGCTTTTGTAGGTGATTCTACGTCGCGGCCCACAATACCCGTCAGCCCCACTTTTCAAGGTTTTGAGCCCCATATTTGTTAAGAATTTGAAAATTCACATTTCTCGTGAATAAACTCACTTGAAAACATACCCATAATGTTGTACAAAATTTCATCTATGGACAACCAATATAGAAAAAACTTCCTTCAACCCCTAACAGACCGGTCAAAATTGCACGAGTAGAGGGAAGTGTGATGTAGAATGTTAGTCAGAAATTTTCGAAAATTCCGACACAGTTAATTTATTGGTGTAGAAATATTAAAGCCTTTTATAACGGCTATTATAAAACTTGGTTAAAGGAAATGAAAAAATAGCAGATATTTCCTTCAACCGAACACTACACACATAGGCGTAGGAGGCGCGGCGGCAGTGGCGGAGCTAGGGGTTTTGGTCAGGAGTGGCGAGAATGGTCTGAAGGGGCGCTTTCGACACTATCTAAGCGGAGCGCCACCACTGGTTGGCGCGTAGCGTAGAGAAAATTTTTGAGTAAAGATACTCCCTAGATCGCCGGAAATGACACTTTCCGGGCCTGGCTAATTTGCAAATAAACGAAGAATAAGGTGTCATCGCCAAATTACACCAACAAAATGTGACAAATGTCAATAAGTAGATGAGAGCGCAATAAAAAAGTCAATAATCTAGAATAAGTAAAAAGTGGTAAAGAGCTGAAAAAGGCGCCAGCAGTCCATTTGAGTCCGTCAGGGGGGGGGCATCCGCCCTGACCATATTGACGCTCCGCCACTGCGCGGCGGGGGTGCAGGCCCTAATTCGCCATTACTAATGTAAAAGAGAGTTTTGACATAATTGGACCTCCATGCTTTTTATACATCTACATGTGACATGTCGTTGTTTACATTAGCATTCCGCGGTATACTGCGCAATTTGAACGGACCGTACGGCACATGATGGCATGCGATGTAATAACCGATGGTTGCTTACATGATATTGACATGAACACGTTGAACGCGCGCTTTGCGCGCGAAAATTTTGTTGGTTATTTTTTCAGGCAAGTCGAACAGCTTTGAGGCTTTTCATCCTGGAACGCCATTTTCATGCTCACTGATATGGTGTGATATCTGCTGTTTGCGTTACAAATTCGAACAGGCGCGTAGCGAGGAATTTGCCAAGGGAGGGGCGAAGCCTGTAGGCAAATTATCTAAGCGTAGCGCCACCATAGGTTGGCGCGAAGCGTACAAGCAAATTTTGGCCGAAAATGTCTCCCAGATCGCTGGAAATGACACTTCCCAGGCCTTGTAAGTTGCCTCTAAGGGGTAGGGTGAGTCACACTTTTACGAAATCATTGATCCGTCACTGGCTACCCTTCAGCGCTGTAATGATGTCACTGTTCTTCTTTCTCTTCCCGGTGTCTTCGCGTTTTGCTTTTCCTCCCTCTTTTTCTCCTTTTTCTCTCTTTCTTCTTTTTCTTTTCCCTTCCTTCCTCTCCTCCTCCTCTTTTTTTCCTTTTTTTCTTCTCTTTTTTTCTCTTCTCTTTTTCTTACTCGGGGGGCGCGCGCCCCCAACGCCCCCCCTGGATACGCACCTGGTAATAGTCAGCACTATAGTACTGAGCCGTATCTAATTAATACGTGATGTCGCGTAGACCTGGTAATTGCCTTAGTTTCAAATTTGGAATAAAAACGATCGCGTTTCAGGGAAGAACAGCTGGATATATATTAGACTTTTCTGTCACCAAGTTATGCCTATTAGGAATTTAAAGTACTCCCACATAAAAAAACGCAACTGATTTCCAAAAAGGGGGGGCCGGGGCCGGGTCGGCCCCCCCCCCTGGATCCGCCCCTGATAACCGTATATCTTAATATATGATGCTGATTGCGTAATCATATTCAATTTCCCCTCCAGTGGACATCAGTGATAATTACAAGTACAGTCTTCAAGGGGAAAACAACCGTCCTACGTCCACCAAGAAAGAGTTACCGTACCCTGTAATTAATCACCGACGGTTTATCACAATTACAATGTCAACCCTGATTTTTATATGCAAAGTAGCATATTTGCTACTTATATCTGACGTGAATGTTCGATTATAGCATTAGGCTAAGAGTTATCATTTGTTTTTTGAAAAAGAAAATACTGGCGTATTTTTGTTTATTTTTTTTTTTGGGGGGGGGGGTAATATTTAAAACCATATGTTTATTGCATAATACAGCAAACCGTAACCAGGTAACATTACATACTGCGTGTATTTCATGACGTCACACTACAAACGCAATCCATGCTTCTGGAAGCCGATCAGCTGGCATATGTGGCTTATTATGATTAGTTTAGTATTAAAGCTGTCGTACTAAAGTTAATTACCTACACACTTAATGTGTCGCTTTTCCAAGGTCGTGAGAGCATAAAGTGCAATTTCAACTGGCATGTTGTTCCCACATTTTGATAGCTGATGACTTGGTATATATTGTGGAGTGTTAGCTCAGTGGTTAACACCGGTGCCTTTCAATCATAAGGTCCCCGGTTCGAGTCACTCCCAGATTAATGTATGTCGTCCAGTTACAGGGTTGTTGACAATTAACAATTCATAATCATGGACGTTAAATATGAATGTGAGAGACTGACTTCGGTCAGCTTGCGGCTTTGATAAGCCAATTAGGCTTCTTCGCGAGTTCCTGCTTGCAGGAGGATCTAATATACATATACATATACATATATCATGGCACTTACATATATATCTATACCCTTGAACGTTTATATTTTTATATCACCAGTAGTTCATCGTAGTTCTACAACATCCGTGCATACAAAATAATAGTGATAACTACAACAACAACAACAAAACATACAAAATAATTTTTTAAAAAAACACTGCAGTAGGTCGATTTGGGGAATTTGTCCTTAAACTGGTTAACTTTGATGGCGGTTGGACACCGTGGTACCAATTGATACTTACGTTGGCCTAGCATTTCTGTGGATGGCACGAAGTACGCAGCACATATGTAAGATATCGCCCCACACAAATAAACAGCTATCATGAAATCGATCAAAATAGCTCCATTTATACGCTGTTTGCTAGTAAAAAGACCTGCAGGAAAACTATCGATTCCTCGTAAAGTACAGTTCCGGTCAGAGCTCTGTAATGGTTCTGAAAAATGATGACGGTCAGATTAAAGGAGGAAATAACAATGTTAAGAAAAATGTAAAGAAAATTCATTTATAAAAACAAAACATAAGAAGTCAATTAAAGTAATGGCACGGAAACCAACAATCATGTGACATTGAGTGATTGACACACATGTATGCGCAATTAGTAAATTTTACATTTTGCCCACGAGTGTTGATATTTTGAGATGTAAGCTGTTATTGAAAGTTTCTATAAAAAATATTTCGTTTCTGCTTGTTTTGACTGATGCATGTATTAGCTAATACAAAATCCTTTTTTTTTTGTGATGACATGTGACCTAACCAGGCGCGTAGCCAATGGGGGTTCGAAGGGGGCAGCCGCCCCCCCCCCCTTGAGCATATTTTTAATATTTGTTTTAATGTTTATATGATATCGCTAGTAATTTCGAAAGAGAAAATGCTAAGATGCAACTTACAAGGCCTGGGAAGTGCCATTTCCAGCGATCTGGGAGGCATTTTCAGCCAAAATTTTCTTGAGCGCTGCGCGCCATTTATGGTGGCGCTACGCTTTGATAGTTTGCCTACATTTTCGCCCCTCCCTTGGCAAATTCCTGGCTACACGCATGGACCTAACGATGACGTATACCAATGATTATGAGTAGATCTAACGTCGAAACAGATGTACATACACCTGCTGTTGATCTTCAAACCTACAAGCTATACCTGCATATTTCTTCTAGTAAAGTTTTACACATAATAGAGATACTCTATCCATCCAGTGTTGCAGTATATTTTGTCCCATGTATACAGTGTATGATTGCAGACCAGATCGGAAAGAATAGTTGCATTGTTTGTTCCCTTTTGTTCTCTATACAGTCTTGGGGTCATGTTTATGCTAAACTCAAGAGGAATTACCATTTCATGGGGGAGGGGGGGGGGATACATCCCTCAAGAGTTTAAGTGACACACCGCGAATTAACAACCACAGAAAATGTTTCCTTTCAGATTGTAGTGTTCATCATTGTTGATACATTAATTTCAAGTTATAGGCCTAAATCTTCTGCATCCAAATCCGTTACAGCAAGGAACGTTGATATTAATGTTTTACGGGAACAGCTTTCACAATGATGTGTTTTTTGTTCTTTTCTGATACTTATGATCAGGGACGTAGCCAGGGGGGAGCAGGGGAGCGACCGCTCTCCCCCCCCCCCCCTTTCAGTGTCGACAAAATGTTAAAAACTGTTGTTTTTTAGCATGGTATTATGTCAGTGCTTTTTCGATCTTGAATACTCGTCAGCTCCGTTAACTCGATTATAATCGTAGTAACATTCAGGCCTACTGATTCAGCTACTTATATAGTTTGGCAGAAGCAATTAGCTAAATTTAGCCTATAGCCTATTACAAGCCTACAGTTGGCCACTGCGTAATAAAATACATATTGCCTACCTAACCGCACTCGATGGAGTGTCACGAATCGTATGCACAACGACGTCGACAACGTTCGTTCTCATCCTTTCTATGATTCTTCCTAAGTTGTTGCACGAACAGCATGTTATGAAGCTAAGCTATAGCAATCGTACGCGATATACGCGATTCCCAAGTATTACACTGCTAATACACTGCGATAACGATATTTGTTTTTAGGCCACTGCACATCTGGCTGTCTTTACAAAGTAAGAAAGTTTATATTTTCCCTCAGTTAAGTTCGTCAAATGTATTAAAGTCCAGACATTGGACAATAAACAAGAATCATCCTACTGGAAAAATTGTAAAAGAGCGCTATGTTTATCTTTCTGATATAATATGTAAAAGAAATGTAAAAGAATTCAAACAGGAAACAAAATCTGCTGATAATATGATATCATATGATAATGATGAAACTGGCAAAACATTGCACAAGATTGCATCTAAAGACCTTCAATTGTTCAAAAAAATCTCAAAGGGGAGGGGGACGCCCCCTCCCCTTAGACCCCTCCCCCATATCAATCGCAAAAAGGGCTCCGCTCTATCAAATTCCTGACTACGTCGCTGCTTATGATATTGTTTAGTTCTTTGTGCTTGATGGTTAATTTACTCTTCTAGCATGCATGATGAATACATAACAACTACCCTCATAATATTAAACAAAAACTTCTTTCATTATTTTGGGGGAAATGTTCCCTTTCTTTTGTCTTTGGTGAATCTGATAAAAATTATGTTTTACAGAGAAACGAATACAAGCTAGGCCTTTGAAATTTGATGTAAACAAGAGAATTCTGCTTTTACCTTGATGTATCGAAATATTTCCCTCCTGGATTTCTCTTCTGCTCCTTTTTATATTGAGGTCCAACTGATCCACAGATAAAGTGATGCACAAGATGAGAAGCAAAACAGCCGAGCTGATAAGAATTGATTTTCCAAAGCAAACTAGAGCGACTCTCGGTTCCGCCATTTTATTTTTTTTTTTTCAGATTATATAATTCATACACGGAGCTTCGTCATATCAGAGATGGAACGCAAGACAAGAAAAGTTTGTAATAACCTCCAATATAGAGTTCTAACGAGCACTAACCCGTCTAAACACAGCAAAAAGTAAAGAAGTCATTTATGACTGCACGATCCTCTGCATATGCTCATCATCAAACTGCGCATGATCAAACGATTGACTTTTAGTGCTTGTAGGATACGGTAGTTCTTGCCTGATGAACAAACTTTTACACACTGATACCGACCGCTATATTTCTCAATTTAAATACATAATTATTTAGCAACCCATATCTGGCATATGCTAGGTTTGTTTTACTAACATGCCAATGAGTAATGCTTCCCAATAATTTCTATAAAATATCAACAAATAACAACAACATATTATCGGTCGTGCTCTGTTTGATGTTTAGCTGTACTCATATATACTGTATACTGTATAGGCCTATATATATATATATATATATATATATATATATATATATATATATATATATATATATATATATATATATATATATATATATATATATATATATATATATATATATATATATATATATATATATATATATGATTTTCGAGTTGGTTTGCATCATGTTTGATCGCTAGAGTAAGGCAAAATATGTCACCAAAAACAGAACTAGCATTGTTCGATACAGGTGTCAAACGCCTACAGTGAAATTACGACCTTCCTTACCGGTTTCGAACCTCTGGACATACCATCAGCGTCCATGGCCTAGTTGGTTAGGGTGTCCGCGTACAAAGGGTTCGAATCCCGGTGGAGGCTGGAAGTTTCTTCACTGTTCTGGATTTTCCTTCTCATTACGTTTTCATTTATATATATATATATACATATGTATATATAATATATATATATATAATATATATATATATATTTATATATATATATATATATTTATATATATATATATAGCCTAATTATAGCCTATATATATAGAGCCTATTTATAGCCTATATATAAACATATATATACAAATACATATGGTCTATGATGTTGGGACATACCAGTTATGATATTGTCACATCAGTATAAAGTGTTTTACGACACCAGATTAAACGTACAATAGCATATGATAATTGAGCGTTGATGACTTAATTACATTCTAACTATATTAGCTTTGCGTCAGAAGGACAGTTCCTTATCAATGAGGACAGACTGATAATAAGGGAGAACATTAAAATGTCATGCGTCGTTACAAGAACTCTGCATGAAAGATAACATATTATATTTTCTCGGAATTACTTTTTGTGTCTCTTCAACAACTTAGTTTATCTTTACGTAAAGTTTTATATGCATGGATATCACCCGACTTACCTAAATGTACAGGTAAATATTCTTGTTATTCTTCATTTAATTTATTTGGTAAAAACTAACTGAAACTCTTACTTGATTGTCAACAATATGGTGGCTTAGCTTCGGTGTCAGTTTTATGCCGGCTTATATCTGTATATACATTAACATAAGGTTATTAACTTGCAAAACCAACCAGTGGCTATATATATAGTACATACATATTTACAATATACAGTACTCCGGTACTTTATTTACCCAAATCTATTTAAATTTTATGCGTCTTTTTAAAATATGTCAACCTTAAACAAATATGACAAATCTTTCATATTTACATACCCTTATTATAATTATTTCTTGTGTAAAGTACAAATGGTGTGGTAAGATCGTTTTCCGTAAGGGAGTTTTGAGTTCGAGGGGGAAGGCATATAGGCGTTGAAACAGAGGACAGGGATAAGAATTTTTTACTGCTCATTAATGTGTAATTGTGGAAAGCGTTCTCTGGCGCTGCAGTTCGCGACATAAATGTTGTTAATTTACATATATATTTATAATGTGTTAATGTGCTGATGCTGATAAAGAGCAAAGAACGTGTTCGATTTTGTTCCTGCAGGCATCCGTAGTTATTTTGTGTTGAGCGGTAATGATGAGTGATGTGTGAGTGAATCCTTGCCTATGGACAGAGTGTCGAAAAAACTCTTTGCGACCGGAATGTGTGAAGTCACTATCGACTGAACACATGGTCTGAGCATGGAGGTAAAAACAGTTTTTACCTCCATGGTCTGAGGAGGTGATTTTCTCCTAATATTGAATGTACGAATGCTTTTAAGAGACATACTAATATTTTCTTTAAAAAAAAATAACGTATTATTTTAAACTAGCGCCATCGTTTCGCTGTTCTAGTAGGGTTCACTTTATTTTTCCTAAGTGGAGTAAATGGTTTATCGAGATTCATTTATAATCTTCTTTTCAGCAAAACGACCAGTCGATCATTTTAGTAAATTGTTGATGTTCTCAACTTTTGCTAAGTATGCAGGCAGCCTGCAGTTGTTGGTTGAGGTGAACGTCAGTGATGAAACCTTCATACCTGACAAAAATACACTTTTTGAGTTCTGGTTGCCATCGTATTACTTGTGCAAAACAATGGGTTATCATTCTGATGAACAATGAAAGGCTATACCAGTACTGGAATGTTAACTGGCGCGGGTTATGGCCAACATATAGTAATATGAATTATGGGATCTAACACTCTTCATTTACACGACTTTGATATATGGACTGTCAGTAAATTCTTTGCCACCTTTACTTCAAACTGAAGAAAAACGAAACCAAAGGAATAAAAATGCGTGTATACGATTGCTGGCATTTGTGATGGATTTGTCGAAATCTATAGTGATACTATAATCTTGTCCTCTGCATGCAAGTTTATGTCCCGAAAAAACATTACTATATAATTTGATTCCGTCGAAAAAAGGGACTATAGGAAATATGATGAAAGTATAGACATCTGTCCACTCAAAAATAGAAGCCAAGAAGTTGTATGTACTGTCTTGATGTACTGCATTATAAAATTAAGAATTGTCGCTCATGATAAAACTGTTTTCAAAGTTGAAATATGATTATAAATTGAAACTCCGTCACTTTTCGTTGTGTTGATAGTATGCATTACTTTTATCAATCCATGTACTGCTGACGCAAGACGGTAATCACCTGAGATTTATCCGGTTACAAAAACCTGATTACTCATGTATTGAGAGTTATTAATTTTTTTAATTAAGACGATGGAATGACTCCCCATATATGCAGAAGAGCTAGTTGTTAATAAATTCCAATCAAGCTATTCTTCTCGGAAAACAATATAGTTTTGAGATTGTTATTTTCAAGGAATTCAACTGTAAAGACAAAGAGAGTCAACAATGGCATGCGTTGAAACAAATATGATAAACTATTCCGATTCTGGTATAATTGCACCCGTAAGAAGAATGCCCACAACATTATACTGCCCCCCCCCCCACCACCACCAGAACACAAATACATACATATTGCTGTATCGAAAATTCTCTGATTTGCAATATATAATTGTCATCAAGCTGTGTATAGAATACATAAGTTTCTTTATTTATTATAATACAACATCAAGACACTTATAACATTAATCTGATATTGGCCAAAAACCTTTAGAGGAGTTTGTCAGTGTTTGGGCAGTAGTTTACCAATTCTTATATAAGAAACCGTCTTTGATTTAATGGTTACATAAAGGGGATATAGCCCCCCCCCCCCCCGCCCGTCACCCAACTTACCTCCCCCACCCGTCTCTTACGTATGTATACTTGCATCATGAATGTAAGTTTGACACTGAAGAACGAGACTGGACTTAACGACTAATTACTACATAAGTTCAGGTAATATCTGGCCTTTGAATCACCCGACTGGAGGTCTCGGTAAATAATTATTCCAGCAAAGACTAATTTTGACATTCATCAAAAGTTCTTGGATAATCAATTCGAATGTCCCCAACACGCTAGTATACACCGCCTCACTTTGGCTGCGCTTTTCCTCCATAACCATCCTCACTAATGGTTCACAGTTATTACAAATAGGACTCCATGACCATCTACGTAATCTCATGGCCCTTCCTTTGTCAAGCTATAATGTCAAAACTAATATATACACGGAATAGATCTCCACTTTACGTTAAAGTTTATGACAAGGGCACATGCTTCGTCTGTGAAAACTATATTCCACTCAAACACCATGCAAAGTTAGTCTGATTACGATTTCGTAACCACGTGGGTTTTTTTTCTTTTTTTTTCTTGTTTTTTTTTTTTTCTATTTTTGTCATAACAGACACTAATTATTGATTACTCTTCACGGACGATAGTCCACCCTAAATGTCAATTTAAATGTCCATCAAGCTGATCAATACTTTTAAAATTTTTGGATTAATCGAGCAAGCTTATAATTGTCTTCGTTAGTTTTTAACCATACATTAGATCTGCTTTGATTACAAAACAGTCGTGTCCCTAGTAACAAACCTTGGTTCCGTAATAGCGTATAAAGTACAGTTTATTTACTCAGAGATTAATGAAGCGAACACCTTTCAAAAGGAAACGAAGCGAACATTTTCTAGCTGGGAGTCAAACAATACAGTGTGAATCTACGAGAGATGATAGGTCTCTTCCAATAGGCTAAATTTCTGGAGTAGTTTTTTTTCCCCTTCTTCTTCTGACTCTTTAGATAGCAGACAGTTGGACATGGTACATCATTACGTGAGGAACTGAGTAACTGAATCAACGTTTACATGTATCGGAGCAATTTAAGGTATGTATAAAGAACATCTTGACAATTTCAGTAGATTCTGTTAAAGAAAAAAGAGACAAAATAGTATGTTTTTTTTGTTGTTTTTTTTTACTTCTTGTGTGTACTTCTTCTTAATACAAGCTGTTATATAATACTTTTATTGCTAAATCATACGTCTCTCTACGACATTTTAATGTTCGACATTTGAACATGATTCAGGTTTATTATCATTTTTTTTCTTGTAGCACACGGAATCTCAAATAGGACATTTGTGGTCTTGGTCTCAGTAAAGGTGTACATAGTATCCCAACTCCCTGATTATTTAATTTCTTTGCCGGAATTGTTTCCTTCTCACATCGGTTTGAGACTGTATCAGTCAACAAGACTTGTCTGATAATGTTGTATGATAATGTTGTATGATGATGTTGTCTGATGATGTTGTCTGATGATCGATCAACACGTAAAACTCTGAGTAACAACTAATATAGTGTTCCATTAGTATATATATATATATATATATATATATATATATATATATATATATATATATATATATATATATATAATTGAAACTCGTAATGAGTTGGAAAATCAAGAACAGTGAAAAACAGGCGTTTGTCACCTGTATCGAACAATACTAGTTCTGTTTTCGTGACATATTTGCCTTACTCTAGAGATCAAACATAATTCTAAACAACTCGAAATCATTTGTGATTCCTAAAGCCGGATCTCGAAAGAGATACTTTGAACAGACTTTTGTTAATGAAATGGATTATACTCCTAAATTATCCCGCCTTAAGAGTAAGTTAAATATGTGGTCCACTCGTGATTTGACCCCTATTGGTAGGATAACAATTGTTAAAACCTTAGGTCTTTCTCAGCTTGTTTTTCTTTTTCAAGTTCTTCCGGACCCCCCATTGAACTTTCTGAAGAATCTTGAGACTGTCCTCTTTCGTTTTATTTGGGCTGGAAGACCAGATAAGATTAAGCGTAATACTTTAATTGGTTCAATCGAACATGGCGGCTTAAAAGCAATTCACATTGGTTCCTTTATCCAGGATCTCAAATGTACTTGGGTTAAAAGGTACATTAATGATATAACGGCTTATTGGAAGTTATTTTTTGATTTGCATTTAAAGAAGTATGGGAAAGAATTGTTATTTAAATGTAATTATCAAACTAGTGATGTTTTAATTGATAACAAATTTATAAGAGATGTCTGTCGAGCTTGGTCATGCTATTTCTTTAAAAAAACCGTGGCCAATTTTCGAAATGAAATTATTTGGAATAATTCAGCTTTGAAAATTGATAGAAAGATTTTCTTCTATAAATTCATGTATGAAAAGGGCGTCATTAAGGTGGGAGATTTGTTGGACGGCAACGGTTATTTATTATCTTTAGCTAGTTTTAAACAGAAATTTTCCTTAGATTTTTTTCCATTTACTCTTTTTTATGGTATTGTTTCTGCAATACCTAGTCATTGGAAAGAGAATATGGGCGCATTTAACAATGACGAAATTGAGAATAATGGGTTAGACATTCTTAATCAAATACCGCCTATCTCTCGTCAAATTTATAGGTCATTGATCAAGTCTATAATTGTTCCCCCAATAGCTATTAACAAATGGGGAAATAATTTTGAGTTTATTGATTTGCAGTGGCAGACTATTTTCCGTATTCCTTTCATTTCTTGTAGAGAAAGCAAGATTTGTTATTTTCAATACCGTTTTCTCCACCGTATACTGGGAACTAATCATTTACTCTATCGCATGAATATCAAGGAAAATGCAAGCTGTACGTTCTGTGGGAGACATGATGAAACGATAGAGCACCTTTTTTGGGATTGTCAAATTACTTCAAACTTTATATTAGATATTGAGCGACATGTGCTAGGTATGCAATTTATTTTCATTAAGAGTGACATTTTCTTTGGCTACAAGCTACTTCTGAGTCATCCGTATAATTTTCTCATCTTTCATTTGAAGTACTATATCTTTAGTCAAAAGATGAATAATGAAGTGCCAATATTAAATGAATTTATCAATAAATTTAAGTTCATCCTTCAAGTAGAAAAAAGTTTGGATAGATCTCATATACGGAGCAAAATAACTTATGATAGCCTTTGTACTGCGTTCAGAAATTGTCATTTTATTCATGAACTCAGTTAAACGTTTAAATTACTATGTATAAGCGATAGTTATGATACTATTAGATACGTGAAAAAAAATGCATTCAATATTCATATGTACACATGCATGTATTTACAGAATAAAGGAGATGGAAAAAAAAAAAAAAATGTTAATGAAATGGAGGTAAGCGGCAAAGGCAAATGAATATATATAACTGAAAACGTTATGGGAAGGAAAATCCAGAACAGTGAAAAAACTTCCAGTCTCCACCGGGACTCGAACCCGGGCCCCCGCTTTATATGCGGACACCCTAACCACTAGGCTATGGACGCTGATTGTATGTCCAGAGGTTCGAAACCGGTAAGGAAGGTCGTAATTCCACTATTTATTTATTTATTTATTTATTTATTTATTTATTTATTTATTTATTTATTTATTTATTTATTTATTTATTTATTTATTTATTTATTTATTTATTTATTTATTTATTTATTTATTTATTTATTTATTTATTTATTTATTTATTTATTTATTTATTTATTTATTTATTTATTTATTTATTTATTTATTTATTTATTTATTTATTTATTTATTTATTTATTTATTTATTTATTTATTTATTTATTTATTTATTTATTTATTTATTTATTTATTTATTTATTTATTTATTTATTTATTTATTTATTTATTTATTTATTTATTTATTTATTTATTTATTTATTTATTTATTTATTTATTTATTTATTTATTTATTTATTTATTTATTTATTTATTTATTTATTTATTTATTTATTTATTTATTTATTTATTTATTATTTATTTATTTATTTATTTATTTATTTATTTATTTATTTATTTATTTATTTATTTATTTATTTATTTATTTATTTATTTATTTATTTATTTATTTATTTATTTATTTATTTATTTATTTATTTATTTATTTATTTATTTATTTATTTATTTATTTATTTATTTATTTATTTATTTATTTATTTATTTATTTATTTATTTATTTATTTATTTATTTATTTATTTATTTATTTATTTATTTATTTATTTATTTATTTATTTATTTATTTATTTATTTATTTATTTATTTATTTATTTATTTATTTATTTATTTATTTATTTATTTATTTATTTATTTATTTATTTATTTATTTATTTATATAGAGTGATCTCTAGAGTAAGGCGACATATGTCTCCAAAACAGAACTAGCATTATTTGATACAGGTCCATGGCAAGAAGCCTATACAGTGGACTTACGACCTTCTTTACTGGTTTAGAACCTCATAGACATACAATCAGCGTCCATAGCCTACTGGTCAACTTTCGGAAGAAAAATCAACGGCACGTTTTCTCGAGCCTCAGACATAGAATTATTATTTAGATGTTAAAATGTCATCGTTGGTCCTTCAGTTGTCGCGGAAACGTTTTGTGTCCACGCATACAGATTATTCATTGCACGTTGTTCATGTTTGGAACTTTCTTCTCAGATCTTTCAATTACCAACACCAACACAAATAGGCGAACCGTTTACTCTCTTTTTTTGTGATGACCTTCTGTACTATAACTTTTACAAAAGTCGTTTCTCCTTCTTTAAACAGTTCCTATGGTTAGGTGAAAAGACAGTGCAAAGTCACGCTAAGTACCTTAGTTAATTGACATAGCCACACAATGAAAGGAACCCATTCTCTTCTCATTTACTTTTCTTCTCAAAGCATCCCAGAAATAAGACTCGAGGAACTTTGGCAAATAACGTACAGATAGCAATGGAGAAAGTTTCTGTTGGTTCACAGTGTACAGAAATAAATATGCTCGTTACGTTATCACAGTAGTAGAGTAAGATCAAGTGTAGCATATGCAGGGACGTAGCTCCAGGTGTGTGTGAGGGTGCCACAGCCCCCCCCCCCTCCCCCTCCAATAATTGGCTTGACTCTTCAATAGTTGGGAAATCGGTGGTCAAAAACATGACAGTTGGTCAATTGTATGTATGCGACATCTCTTAGAATAATTTAAGCTGACCTGCTTAATTGAAAGGGTATTTACAAACGAAAACGCATTTCTTTGGAATGTATTCTCAATAAACAAGAACATCCTACAGTATCATACGGGAATGGGGATGTATAGACAACAAATACGTTGCAACACAATATTGTATAAGTTAACCTGCAATACTTTATTCAACAAGATGGTTTTCTTCAACAGTATTTACTTCATTATTTTTCGTATGAAAATAAAAAGATGATATTTCTTTTTATAGTAATTGCTATGTATGTATTATTATTATTTAATACTATTTAATTGCTATATATGTATATATATATATATATATATATATATATATATATATATATATATATATATTCTTTCGAAGGGATTCGTGGATGTAACACAGTCATGATCATACCTTGCAGTCTCGATTTATGTGGACTGGGACTGAGGGTCAGGATAAATTTGTTTTTAGTTTTTCGAGCACAGGCTCTGTTTGGGGTGACTTGTTTTTTTCTAATTTCTTCGTCGTAATAATATTCCTGTTTTCCAACTGTTCCACAGCAGGATATAGAGATGACTAAAGAAGCATTCACCAAGCCTAAGCCTTCACCTGGGAAGGTGGTAGAGAGCTTCGGGGAGACTACCTCAGCACACGGGGTGCCAAAAATCATACGTGCGCCCTCTACTATTTCCGCCTTCCTCTGGACCACAGTAACTCTGGTGGCTCTCGGCATGTTCTGCTATCAAGGCGGGACTCTCGTCTTACACTTTTTTAGTTGGCCGTACACCACGCAACTGGATGTGGTTACCCAGCCCACCTTACGGTTCCCTGCGATCACCGTTTGTAACATGAACAAGTTGCGGAGGTCAGAGTTGGTTGGCACAATCTACGAGGGTCTAATCGAATTGGACGGAGGAGTCAGGGATACCCACTACGACTGGTGGTTTGATTGGTCCAGCGCTTTCTATTACGATTGGAGGTATAGTTACTTCTATTCTCCATATGACCCCGATATCCCGAACATCCCCGAGTTCCCGAGCCCGAATGACAACGCACCATTCCCGGCATACGATCCCGCCAGTTTAACTACCATCAGCAACCAGTTAACCGGCAATGTGACTGCTTTACCAACCGACTATCCATCGTCTGGGGACTACGAGTCGTCCTCGTCGAGTACAATCAGGAAAAGAAGAGGCTTAAGAAGATTAAAAAGAATGATTGAGGATGAGAAAAAGAGGCAACCACGCCAAGCCAGCTACGAAGGATCGAGTTCGTATTCGTTAGATCTCCAAGACTTCTATAACACCTTCTCGACCTGGGAAGCCTCCTGGAGAGGAACCTTTAACTATTACGATTACTACGATTTTGGAGGCGTAACCGATGAAAACGACTGGCGCGCATTCCACGACGAGTTACTCGTTAGTGGTGAATTCAACCAGTGGATGGAAATCGTAAACCCAAGCAGGCCAGAAGTAGAAAGGTTAGGCCACCAAGCTAGCGACTTCATTCTTCAGTGCAAATTCGACAAGAAAAAGTGCAATATCAGGTGAGTAGATTCAAGAATATGAGTGAGCGTGTTGTAAGTTGTAGTCTTTCACTGGGGAGTTATGGATACAATGTTGGATGGATATTCAAATAAAGAGATAGAATGGGCTGTTTTACCAGACTAGGACTAGGACCACCATATATTTAAGAGATGTGCGTCTTATGAAAGAGCATGTACCAGAACGACATGTGTAGAATGGAGAGGAGATATTAGAATCTATAAATGGTGCATACATGAGTACCCGATTCTATAAAAGAAATGAATGTTATAATAATGCCCGAAGCGGGTGAAAGATTGGCAAGCAGCTAGACACTGTCAGTTGTGCACTCATTACCGAGAAAGGTTAACATCAGGCGTTTACTCAGGGACGGAATATGGTTCAATACTACGTGATCATTAATTGTTATTAAAAGTGAATGGTGCGTGGAAAATGAAGGCGACGGGTAAGAACAGCTTCCTGTCAAAAGAACCAATGTGCTACCATTTCATTTCGATGCGGTAGCTACTAATTAAACGCGCTGTTCAGTTGTGTGATAACATGAACCCGTACTAGGTTCATTGCTCTTGCTATTGTCTATTCGTGTCCCTATCCCTGTCCATGTCCCTCCTGCTGCTCTTGCTCCTGCTGCTGTTCCTGCTCTAACATTTGCTCCTGTTCCTGCTCTTGCTTTTGCTCCTGCTCTTGCTCTTGCTCCTGCTCTTGCCCCTGCTCCTGCTCTTACTCCTGCTCTTGCTCCTGCTCTTGCTCCCGTTCATGTTCATGTCCCTGTCCCTGTCCATGTCCCTGTCCCTGTTCCCGTTCCTGCTCTTTCTCTTGCTCTTGCTTTCCTAGTTCCAATTCCTCTTCTTCCCGTTTCTGTTATTATCCTATACTATGCCTACTCGTATGCCTTTCCTAATGACTTATCTCATGCTTTGTACATGCTTGGTCTTATGTCTTGTCTCAGCTGTTGCTTTCTGTCCAGTCCTATGTATTTTCTTGTGTCTTGTCGCATATATTGTGCATATGTCTTGTCTAATTTTCTATACCTTGCCTTATGGCTTGTTTTATGTCAATTCCTTCTTTTTGATTTCATAAATGTCATATGAAAGCTACCTATATGCAGTATCATTTTGCTCATTTCCATCCGTCCTTGTAACTTCAGTGAGAGAACTTTGAAGATAAGGATAATGAAATTGGGTTGGGGGGAATCACAGTTGCTGCACATGTACAGTGAAATTTCACTAAAAAGTGATCACATATTCATCAAGCTATACATGATTACATTTGTACCGGTTTCCTCTCGTTTCGCTTTACAATTAAACATTGATGTTGAGTTCTGTTCTTCACAGTTAAATATAGCTGTATCATCTTAGTTATTTACGCCATGCTTCTGGTATTAACAGTCTCCGTTTTTAATTATTCCTCTCACTCTATCTCTCTGTCTTTCTTTTCCTTCATCTTTAGTGATTTCCTGCAGTTTCAGAACAATCTCTATGGCAACTGTTTCGTATTTAACCATGCAGCAAATATGACCGAACCACGTAACACTGGTAAAACTGGAGCACTTAATGGTAATAAATCGTTTTTTACATTTTTTTTTTTCATTTGCAGAGCAATATTATTTTAATAACGCTTAGGGCCTTTTGTAACTATTCTTCCGTACAGAGCAAACATCAAAGTTTATTTGTAGAGAAAGTGGCGATTTCAGCATATGAATGAATATATATTCCGCGTACAAAGCGGGAGGCCCGGGTTCGAATCCCGGTGGAGGCTGGAAGTTTTTTCACTGTTCTGGATTTTCCTTCTCATTACGTTTTCAATAATATATATATATATATATATATATATATATATATATATATATATATATATATATATATATATATATATATATATATATATATATATATATATATATGTATATATATATATCGCCGAATTATAAAGTGACTGAGGGCGCCCTTCCATAAATCTGCCTGTCGGGGGAATTGGCCATTAAAACTGGTTTTGACAGGTTTTAGAAACAGGATGTGAGGGCGCACTAATATTAATTGTAACAGTCAAAGTAACAGCAGAATGCCAGCAGGGTCTTGAACAAGATTACTCTCTTTCCTGCCTCCTGACACATAGCTTACTCTCCCCCATCTTGGTATCTATGATATTTTATGTTCGCGGTTGTTTCCCCTCAATCCTCTCTTCTAAAGGCCTCCATCTTACCCTCTTTGTGGAACAACCAGAGTATGTCGGTCTTCTGACTCAAGAAACTGGCGTAAGAATTACCATCCATGATCCATACTCCATACCATATCCCGAAGATGATGGATTTACCGTACCTACAGGTGTATCGTCATCCATAGGTATAAGGAAGGTGAGTATATGCTATAAACATCTTCACGAGTCGTTAAGCAGCTGTAAGCTGGATAATGTTCCGATATTTCTACAAAATGCAAACCCGTAATTCTCTCGCAGAAATAAACTAACTATGTCATTTCTTTCAACAACAACAACAAAAAATCACATTTTGCCTTTTGCGCTTTTATTTTCCGTTTTTCCACCCTTCTTTTTTTTTCCAGTCATTTATCGAACGACTCCAAGGACCTCATGGTAATTGTACCAGTGGTATGAACAGCAACTTTTCCTCAACGGAATTTCTATACTCTCGAAGAGCTTGCCTAAAGCATTGTTTCCAAAGCCATATCGAGAAGAAATGTCATTGTGTGACTGATATCAGAGAAGACAAGCCGATGTGCAGTGTTCTTAACTCAACACAACGTACGTATATACACACTTAACATCCTATATTAAAATTAACCACCCCCCAATCACCCCTGCCTCCTTTTCAACTTAGACCAAAACTTAAAATGTAGCTATTAGCAAAAATCGTTTTTTTTTTTTTTTCTAAATTAAAAATACTCTAAGTATGCCTACATGGGAATCGGCTTCAACGAACCCAGGTTCCCACCCCTCTTATAAAATCTTGGATCCTCCTCTTGGACGAGGGTTCAGTTTGGTAGGGGGGAGGGGGGAAGGGGCAGGGAACAAATTTCGAGAGGTATTCGGAAATGTTGAGTTTTATTATAGTTGGCAAACTGAAAGGTAACCTCACAATTTTTGATGAATTCTCTATGCATGGCAGTACCAGTATTTTGCATGTTGAAATAGGAGGGGTGTGGGGCATTTTATAAGTACAGGTTTTCGTTGAATTTTTCAACACAATGGCACTATTTATATAAAGCTTCTTCTTTTTTCGCCAAAAGGAACTTGAATTAGGTGGCGAAATCTGATATTTCCTTTTTTTTATGTATGTTGTGATCATTTTATCCAACGAATATTTCTGAAACCACACACACGCACATACACACACACCCACGCACACACACACAAACCAGTCATATCAACTGACCATGAAGAAGAAGGTAATTTCGACAGAAAACCAGTGCTGTTCTTAACTTAACTTAGCCACTGTAAATATTGTTTGTTCTCACTTAATGAGAGTGTGTGTAAAAGAGGGTCAATGCAATAACAGCATTTTTTCTTGTATTGTTATATTATTTAAATATTGTGAATGTATACCATGGAAACTGTCCGCGGGCCGATCAGCAAGCTGGAAATAATTGATAATTTTGCCATTAGTGAGTTACTTCCTTGCTAGTTATTGAACATGCTTATATCGAATGTACAATGGTTTATTACCTCCTTAAAAGCTTGTCTCGGTTTGGCTGTTGGCATTGCATCTACTAAACTCGGAGTTCTTAAGTACAAAACAAATCGATTTCGATTCGAACAATTTTATTGTTGCTAAGGGCAAAATGTATGAAAATCAAAATTCAAGGTTATGCTGATGAAAATGAATACCATTGATTAAAGATTGTTATCATACATTGGTTAATGAAATATGGGGAAAAAACTGACTGGGAAGTTATTAACAATGGGAAAGAGTCAAAAGAAAGAAATATGGCTAGTAAGACGATTTCATATGAGTCAGAGTAATTCTGAGGTCGCTGGATCGAATCCCGTTCTAGGCAAACACTGTCTTTGTTCTCCTTACGGGGCCTGGTCAGTTATGTCACCTGGCCACTTTTTTGAGTTGTTCATATATCCCATTTTATCAGGTTTATTCCCCCCACCCCCTCCTCCCTCCCCTTCATATCGTGCCTTATTATAAAACCGTGTATTTTGGTCTAGGAGGCAATGCCTTATCTTTTATATTTTTCTTTCAGACCCCTTCCTTCTACAGATCCATGTCCCCATTCTCCTCCATCAATCCGTCATCCCACTCCCCCCCTCCCCTCCCCTCCCACCCATAGACATGAAGTTACACAGACAATTACTCCACGTCGCTTCCAGTTTTCAAGATAAATATTTATTTCAAATCTTCCTGTAGGGCGTAATCAAGGATGACGTTAGCTTTTCAGTCAATCTGGTTTAATTGTTAAATTGAAGCCATTATTCATATCGAATGAGCTGTAGAAATCAATAATAATTTCTTACACCCTTTCTTCTTGAATTCTATCTAATAGATCTTATAACACGTTTACCTTTTATTTGAATCTACAAAAGTGTAAACGTTTTCCTTTGCGCGTGCGCATGTATGTGTGTGTGTGTTTGTGTGTGTCTGAAAATCTGTGAGTTCCAAATTTACAACATTATAACTGTCCGCTTCTTGTGTAAAACTTCGTTATATAAAAAAAACCAACCTACGGTGTCGATAGTGCTAATACAGCCCAATGTTTTAAACATTCCGTACTTATTTAATCAATACCGACCGTTTGTAAAAAAAATCAGTAAACATAAAATACAATAATCTTGTGGCTAGTTTGGTTTTGCCAAATTCTAAATATCTGTAAGAACAAAGACGGTGATAGGGATTTTTGAAGACAATTAACTGGAAAGACGTGTCAGAGGGAGAAACAAATATTATCACAAATGGTCGAAAATTTGATAAGTTGAACGTTTATTTCAGTTGCTTGGAATATATCGGCGTCGTTTTTCGGAAGGTTGTTTGTTCGTTCCTTGGCCACCTCGCTCCCTTATTTGTTCGTTCGTTTGTGCGTTGATATCCTCGTTCGTTTGTTGGATCACTCACCCTTGAGTTCTCAAAATCCTCCCCCATCCTAAGCCAAACACATGTTTAAAATTGCGCGCGAGTTGTCTACTGCACTTCTGTGGCGCGGTGAATTTTATTCACCCGGTACAGGGTATATGGGTTGAGTTCATCGCGTAGCCATTGCGTCAAAACGTTCTGATTAATCAGGCAATGAGCACGGCGTGAAGAACACAAGAAAGGGAGGACACGGGATTATTTCACTGATAATATTTCTCTTTGGCGATATAACCATCTGATAAGTACATTAATGATCATTGCTGTACTTATCTTCAGAAAGATGCAAGCAACTGGCTGAAACCTTATTCCAAGAGGACCGGCTAGAGTGCGTTTGTCCTACCCCTTGTCAGTAAGTAGACACAAATGAATACATTTATACCAAAATCATATAAATTTATTATATATATATAAATATATATATATATATATATATATATATATTATTTACGGCTTGGCTTGCCTAAAGAGTGGTTATTCTGTGTAAAATTGTCAGATTTAAAGCGCCAGGGTGCACTCTGTGCAATCATAACACTTGGGTAATCCGCCCTTAATGACAGTTATTCAAAGCCAATTTATACGCTTTAACACACCAGTAGAATCACTGTGGTCGAGTGGTACTATAGTACTGTCATACCACTTGCTATACAATAAATCCTTATATATATATATATATATATATATATATATATATATATATGTATAAAATCATCAATAAATACAATTTGAACCATTTTAATCCATGATCTATGTTATGGCGACATAAGTGGGATTGTTGATATATATATTTATAAAATCATCAATAAAAACAATTTGAACCATTTCTCGCTAGTCAATTTCCAGTTAACTTTCACCGTTTCACTTACTCTATAGCATACATTGCTTACATAAATATGTGTATCTTGAGAGGCATTAGAGGGTCACTTTATTCTGAAGGGTAAACAGCAAAAAAAAAAGAATTCCTCTTTTCCTTGCGTTTATAGGGAATACGGGTACAGAAAGACGGTTTCTTCATCAACCTGGCCATCAGAGCGATTTGAGGTGAGTGCAGGCCTGAAGCTAGATTTTATATGCTTGTTTTTTTTATAGGGGGTGGAAGGGGGGGGAGACGAGAATTCATGTTTATTCGAGATTTTTGTTTTGGGGTAAAGGGAATAGGTTGCAAAATAGTGCTATATCATTTCTGTTCTTATTACTACATTTGTGTAATGCATGTTTTCATTTTTAGCGAACATTATTAAAAAATAATATCAGCCAATTGGAAGAAAGTCTGAAAACTTGGTGAGAGGGGTGCTGGCATTGTTTCCCATGCCCCACCCATCCCCGTTGCCTATATGGTTAGATATATTCCAAAAACACTTATGTAGTCTAATTTTTTGATCGAGTTAACAATAATTCATACTTAATATTTAATTTTATCGTTTTTAGGTGGGTGAAAAGTGAGTGGAGCTACGGTGGAAACTCGTTAATGTCAAAAACTTGCTGTCATTTTCAACTCTTATTTTTTTGGCTTTGTTTTGTTGAGCATTTTCTTTCTTTCTTTTCCAGCCACATTTAGTCAGCACACTGAGTAATATGAACAGCAAAATTGGAGGAATACTGCAAGATGTTACCTTAACAAGGTAGGTCAAAGCCTGATCTTCAAGGCCTATATATTATATACCGGCTAAGTTGAAGCAAACACTTCTTTGCATAAGTAATCAAGATTTGCATTAAAATAATAAAGCTTCATGCTTGTTGAACGTGGGCCCTACATGTTCTGCCTTACAGTGACGAGGGTAGAATTCGAGGTGGACACAATTTTAAACCCCCCAGGGAGATACGCTATTGCTGGCTACCCCAACCCCAACCGCCCCATAGAAACACACACTTCAAATGCTAGGTATGGTGCGTGGACGTTGGAATCGCTGCATTTGCTCAATGCAAGGAGTTGGTGTATTGTATAATTGAGAGAGAGAGAAGCGGGAGGGGGAGGGGGAGGGGGCGTTTCAATTTGTGACCATTGTAGAAAAGTGGCTTTTGACGAATTCATCTCTGGAAAGCTCTATGAAATAAGGAGAATGTCGACGGTTGGGATGGTGGTCACCAAGCTGCAGTGCGTATTAAACAAATAAAACAATTATAAGTTCAACTCCCACCCACCCACCCGACCCCACCCCACCCCATCGCACTCCGATACGTAGCCTATCAGTTGATATGTTTAATTAGTTCAATCAAACATAATTTGATAACCTATCTTACCCCTCCCTTTTTTTTTCTCTCTTTTTCTTCAATCGAAGGAAAAACTTGGTGCAATTGAAGATTTACTTCGAAGAACTGAACTACGAATCGATAAAGCAGAAGCCCTTGTACACGGTGAGTATACATACTAGGCTATAAAGTCAGTATAGCCCATATATATTACCCTTACATACTTTTCAAAGGATCTTTGATAATGTTCTGTATAGTACCATGCATTTAAGTAACACGAACTTGAGCTATATTATGTTACATTATCAGGAGGAACACCGAAAGTCGGATACAATACTGGGACACAATAAACTGAACCCTGGTAAATAGATTAAACAACATAGATTGTGCAACGGCCGATACCATCACAGGACGAGCCCGTGCATCCAACTTAGACGGAACGACTGGCGCCGTAGCCATTCATTTAACTGTAACTAGTCATTGATATCATATTCTGTGCATTATTAATATACCACTACCCGGGGTAATATCACCATAGGTTGTATACCCTAGTAAGAAACCAACAAAACATATTATGTGGAAAGTACCTGTCCTAAACTAAACATGATAAATACCACCATAGACTCTAGTTAGTAGTAACATTGATTGATATTAGTCAGTATACCATAATAAATGGTACTCCGGTGAGTACCACAGTGTGCTTTATCCTGGAATGTACCCTATACGTAGCATGAGCCCTGATATATAAGTACCAGTCATAAAATATTTAAGTGATTAATACAAACGATAGACTATACCTAATCAATGATATAATCTTATCTCGTACGTTGGTCAATATGATAACACAGTGTGTACCCTGGCATTGGCCGCCACAGAATTTAGGACAAGATCTCAATATGAAGCACCATAAACTGTGCACCCTGTTGAGCACCTACCGTATACAGTGTACAGATTGTATACAGTTATGAACACCTATATCTTGTAGCCAGTTATATAGCGCTTATATGAAACTAACTGCCTTCCGCAATGCCGCGCGCATCCTTTTTCAGAACCACCAACCAATTGACGCCTCTATTCCTATTTTTTATCTGTAATCACAGATAGAGGGCCTTCTCGGAGGTGTCGGAGGACTAATGGGGTTATACGTAGGTCTCTCAGTCATCTCACTGGTCGAAATCATTGTTTTCTTCGTACGGTTTTGTCGAGCGTCGTTTTCATGGATGTTCAAAAGGGAGAGAGTCAAACCACTGATACCCAAGAATGCACCCCCGGATTATAATTTTGGCTACGGTGGTTCCGGTTTGCTTTAGTGGTACCCATCTAAAAGGGGTACCTTCTTTAATTGAGTACAAAGTACAGCACTATAGAGGCATAGCTTTGATGTTACCATGAAGTTTGCTTTGTTCAGTTTATTGTATTATGAAAATTTAATGTAAACAGACAATTCAAGACGAATAGTCAATGAAACACTACCAAATATATTACATATGTGTCAAAATTTGGATGCTGAAATTATATTGTTTGAATCCTGTTCTTCTATCTTTATGTAATATCTTCCAGTTCTTCTGGTTATGCTTCCCTCAAATTCTCTTTCAATTGTCGTCATCAACATATCAATCAAAATGGATTTCCAAATGCAAGTAATTTTCAAACGTAGGCCTACCTTTGTTTTAGTTTCTTCATGAATGTCTGACACAACATATTAACATATTTTAAGCGATTGAATTTAGAGTGGAATCAATCATGATCACCGCTAGGTTAGACTGACTGTCCAAGGATGATTGATTCAGTTGTGATTTTAAGCGATTGGACTTGGATTGAAATTAGAATGGAACTTGAATTGATCACCGCTAAGCAGACTATAAGATCCGAGGTTGGTTGATTCAGTGTGTTATTAACCGATTGGAATTGAAGATTGAAAGTCCAGGGATGATTGATTCACTTGTGATTATACCAGATTGGATATTGGATTGGAATTAGAACTAATCAAACTAAATCTCCAAGGCTGATTGATTCACTTGCTGATTGAAGTTCACTTGTGTTTATTAACCGATTGAAATTAGATTGGAATTAGTACTAATCATCGCTAGAAAGATTCGACTGTCATACTCAATTGTTGTTAGATTGGAATCAAGCTGATCGAAGATTGTTTCACTTTTGATTTAACCGATTGGAATTAGATGACTAAAACTTACAACAACGCCAAAAACAAAATACAATTAGCAGTTCATATTTCATTCGAAGTTTCATTATCAGACAACCAGTCTGCTAAAGTAAAATATTCATTCCAGGTTTGGAGTGTGTTTGATTTATATCTTAACGAAATATCTTTGTTTGAATACTACCAGTGTGTATAAACGCATATATTACAGATTCAGGGTACAACATACACTACACATTATGACGTCACATACATCAATAGCAAAGGTTGAGAGTTTACAAGTTGACCATTTAGAAATGAGAAGATTTTATAAATTTTATCTTTTATATTTTTAACAGTTTCTAATCTCAGTTTCTTGCCGTTCTTTTCTCTTCTTTTAACTTCATCTCTTCCTGTTTTATATTTCTTTCTATCTGTCTGTGGTATGTCTGTTCATCATTAATGAGGACCCCTGGGTGGGAGAGGGAAGGCCAGTAGCCAGACCAGACCGTTCCCCCCCCCCGGCCCATTGTAGACTACTGTGCCCCCCCCCCCCCCCAATCTGTGCCATCATTATGTGTACACAAATCTTCACGCGTAACAGCACAAGAGTGATGCGCCCCTCTTAAAATTGCTGGTGCCCCTCCAACTCAAAATTCCTGGCTACGGGGGAAGGGTGAAGGAGGTGTAGGTTAGGTCCGATTAATCGATTAACCGAAATAAACAAATGAATCTTATAAATTTTATTACAAAATAAATTCATTTTTGATCCGCCATGAACGATGAAGAAGTCGCTGTAAACTTTCTGTAAATGGTAGTTCTTGCTCTGACTAATTCAACGACCAATACAAAATGGATGCAATCAGATACCCACGAGAACAGATAAAATGGAGAGTATTCTTCCTATGTTTTAGTCTGTTTTTTGTTCTTGTCCTTCTATTCTCTCTTCGTTGTCTCATTCATTCTCTTTACTTACCTCCATACAGTGTGCTACAATCTATTTTCATATATTTGTATAATATAAGCTATAAGGTAAATGATATAAATAACTACATTGACGTCGATTGCTGCTCAAAGTGTGTGTATATATATATAAATATAAATATATATATATATATGAATTGTAGAATATGAGACTTCAACAAGCACAGTAAGAAATTATACAAAGCTGTATGTTCCAATATTTCGCCGGTTAAGGCTTTATCAAGGAATGAGATGCAAACTACCGACTCCGTGTATATAAGTAAAAACTTTACAATCAATTCCCCTGAGCTGAAACGCACCAGCGAACAAACTGTATTCGGAGCGCACAGACGGACTGACAAGAGGCGAAAAGCTTAAATATCCAATTGACGTCCAGCACAGCCATTCATTAAGTTATTACTGGCTTTAATGGTAAGGGCTTCGATTATTTTTCTTTTACTGGTATTGGGTAAGTTGCGATGTAGGATTTGCCAATTGATGTTTTCTCCAGATTTCGGATTTATATTGTGAGTTTGTAAATGAGTGTATATGGTCTGTTTAGTCATACGTAGATGTTCTTTTATTCTCGTTCCAATGGTGCATCCCGTTTTGCCGATGTACATAGACGAGCAAAGATTGCATTTAATCTTGTAGACACAGTTTTTTGCGAAACAGTTATTCTTCTTTACAGCCATTTTGCAAGTGTCACAGTTGGGTGGGAAACCCTGTTTGTCACGTGGCGCGGAAAACAAACTCGCTGATGGGTTTCCTGTCATGAAGTGTGTTCTCAGATTTGTAATGCCCGATCTGCTGATTGTTGCCAGGGTCTGCCGTTTGATGTTCTCGTTCACAAATGGTACTTTGAGGTAAATTCTTTGATCTTCCGATGGTCTAGTAGGGATGTTTATTGTGTGTTTCATGGTTGACTTCACGAATTTTTTAGGATATCCGTTTCTTATGAAGTTTGTTTTTACTTGTTTAAGAGATAGTTTTGTTGAGGGTTTGTCTGTGGACCTGGATATGGCTCTTCTTGTTTCTCCCGTCAAGATAGCCCGTTTGGCAGAGGTGGGACCATGGCTGTCCCAGTACAAAATGCAACCACTGTGTATAGGTTTGGTATATAGTTGTGTTGTGAATGAGTTGTTTGTACGATTTAGCGTTACAACTGTGTCCAGGAAGGGCAATCGGTCATCCACAGGCATTTCTAGGGTACATCTAAGAGCCGTGTTCAAGCTAGTGACGGATAGAATGTTATCGCTGTTAATATCCGCCGATGTCCAAACAAGGAAAATGTCGTCGATGTAGCGTTTTAGCATGACGTTATTTCCAAATTGGTGACGGAGCTGGATGTCTGACTGATTCATGTAGATGATGGCTAAACTAGGTGCTAAGTTGTTTCCCATGGCTAAACCATTATTTTGTGCATAGTCTAACGAGCGTTTGGCGTTGAGTATAGCAGTACCAGATTTTTCACATTAATTGATTATACGTGTGATGCCACATTTAAGCTCGTTGATCGCATGTTCCGGGACATTTTCTTTCTTCAATTGATCGACTGCTGATTGTAAGCTAGCTCTAGCTGTTACACAGGCTCGCGGTAGAAACTTGGGATCAGCGTTGACATATGATGGTCCCTTGTTGAGTAGATTGACCAGGTTTGAGTCGAGTGGGTACGATGACAGGTTCTCAAATCCTTTGGGCGGTGGAAGCGTAGTTGTTTCGTTTATGTTGGCATTTAGTAATAGTTGTAGTTTCTTCTGTTTAATGTCCCGTAGTGAGTCTTTGAAAGTTGTTATTATTTTATCTTCACATAAAACATCCGCTCTTTCATATATATATATATATATATATATATATATATATATATATATATATTTATATATATATATATATATATATATATATATTTATATAAATATATATATATATATAGCCTAGTCGTTATGGTGTCCGCATATAAAGCGGGAGGGCCCGGGTTCAAGCCCCGGTGGAGGCTGGAAGTTTTTTCACTGTTCTTGATTTTCCAACTCATTACGTTTTCAATTATATATATGTTCATTTGCTTTTGTCATTTACCTCCATTTCATTAACATAAAGTCTGTTCAAAGTATCTCTTTCGAGATCCGGCTTTAGGATTCACAAATGATTTTCGAGTTGGTTAGCATCATGTTTGATCTCTAGAGTAAGGCAAAATATGTCACCAAAAACAGAACTAGCATTGTTCGATACAGGTGACAAACGCCTACAGTGGAATTACGACCTTCCTTACCGGTTTCGAACCTCTGGACATACAATCAGCATCCATAGCCTAGTTGGTTAGGGTGTCCGCGTACAAAGCGGGAGGCCCGGGTTCGAATCCCGGTGGAGGCTGGAAGTTTTTTCACTATTCTTGATCATTTCCAACTCATTACGATTTTCATTTATATATATATATATATATATATATATATATATATATATATATATTTATATATATATATATTTATATATATATTTATATAAATCTATATAAATCTATATATATATATATTTTTATATATTTATATGTATTTATATATATTTAAGTGTATACCCTTGCAATGTGTATTTGCTTTGATATAGTTGCAAATACAATTTCTCATATATGAATAAATGTCATTAAATTGTATTGCAATGCATATCTGAGTGTCTTTTCTCAGCCTGGAAAATAACTATGTAAAACGGTATGTAGGTCTGTATGCGTGTTTGTTTGTACGTATACTTGTTAATTGTTCAGACAATGTTTCACTTATCTTAAAGAGAAAACTGTCCGATACTGTTATTTGGAATCCCTACCTCACTATTTTTGACATTTAAGCTCCAGACAAGGCTGATTGAATGAAACCTATTCACAGATGCATTCACAACATACCCGCAAATCATCATCATAAAATGCAGTTTTGACACAAAAAGATAAAAAGTTTTCAGATATTATATATATGAAACACTCAACTTCAGCTACCAATATCTCTTTAAGGCAGGAATCAGGGTTTGAATCAAGTTCAAATATGCTAAACCATGACAAGACACATGATGTGTGATGTGTTTTTCTATTTATATCAATCTCTTTGCCATTTTCTGTTGATTATTATCAATTCGATGCAAAGATTCAACCCTTTTTTACTCAATATTCCATAAAATAAAAAAAAATTAGTAGTCTTCTTTTTCAATAATCCCAGCTAAATTGGAAGCAAAAGAATAAAAATACAGATTATGATGTTGAAAAAGTAGAAAATATTATTTTCACACATGTACAGAGAGGTTGCTTCAAAGTTTAAGGTCGCAACTGAAAAACATCGCATTTTAGTTAACAAAGTAGTAATAAGTATTGAAAGAACCGAAGGCAATCCCACTTCAATTAAAATCAAACTTGAAGTTAGCTCATTATATATCTTTACATTGTAAATGCACAATCAGACTTCTTTTAGTTTGCTAACTCACCCCAACCCCCACCACCACCCCCACCCCAACCCCCATCACCACCACACCCCAACCAACTCCCACCCTCCCCCCTTTTCTCATGTTTTATCTTTTCATGCCTTTCTTTTGAATTCAAACTAAGATTTGAAGGTCATGGAGAATTTTGAAATCACATTATTGTTAAAGTTATCTATTCCATTATATCAAAGTTAAGTGTTCGCTGGTTTCTACAGTCCACAAAGAGTTACTACTTTCAACAAGAATTTATTGACCAACTAAAATATATAAAAGGGATTCATACCTGAGTTTTCCAATGAATCTGATGCTAAGTGTAAACATTACTTTTACTTTTCCACTAGCCTCTCTGTGTTTGCAATGGCAAGTACGGTAACCCCTCCCCCCCCACCCCCCAATAAAAATATCGGGAACTTGGACAACAAAAACAATTCTCGGCAACAAGAAGATCAAAATGTTGACCCTTCCAGTCTATATGATGACATATTATTAATAAAATATCCAAACATTTCTGTAAAACATAATGATTTCATTAAATATTACATCTACATATTGACTTTGAAGGAGACAAACAAACCACTCCAGCATATTTTTTTTTTTTAGGCATGATGAACCAAAGATCAAAAGTACCAAAGATCTGTGAACATTTATACTGCAAGAAAACAACCCTCTCATAGAGTGGATATTAACTAACATAAAATGGCAGTCCCTTGGCACAATTACATCGCACATGCAAGCGTTTGTTGTATGTCGAAGCTAATATTTGTTTTGACGAGGAGCATGCTCTCTCAAGCTTTTAAACTTTTGGTTTAATTAGAAATGCACATGTAACGAACTAATGTTATGTATTATGCTGTCAAAACATCTGATAAATTGGAACACAGTTAAGATGCAAATACAAACAAGTACCTTCATTAGATATTCTAATTAGTCATCACAAGGTGTTTCACTTAGAATTGTGATCATTTGACGTATCTAGAACACACACAGACGCACAGATTACAATCTACACACAGACACATACACAAACATATTTATGATCACATACGATACAAGGCAATGGTTTAATTTTAACCTTTTTGTCACACAGCATTCTAACGATTATTTCTTGTTACCTCACAAGAAAAACTTCCTTCAAGTTCCTCCATAGTCCAGCATTATAGAACCTAACAATCTCTCTTGTTTTCAGTTTATCATCTTTTTTGCCAAGTTTCATATTTAGCTTACGGTTTTCTTTCTTCATCTCCGCTAGTTTGTATCTTTCGTTTGTTGTCTGATTGGTACAGGCCAAGAAGATGTGGTAGGAAGTGAATGCGCCTGTCAATATTACCAGTAACCATAGCGACGCTGTGATGAATATTATAAATGGTCTCTGCATAAATAAATGCTGAAATCATGAAAGAAAAATTTGCAAAATTTAAATCAGCATAAATTTCAGCTCTTTTCACGTTTTGAGGTAACAACATTGAAATTCTTATCAGCCATCACCAGGGGCTAGCCGGCCCACCCCTCACCCCTTTTCTGAAAATAATATGTGGTTTTTAAATTGTACGAAAATGAATTGGCATGGCTTGTACGTAGGTGTTTAAAAGAATAAATACGCTTCCCTGAAACGAGATCATTTTTATTCTAAAGTGAAGCTGTTCAGGCTGAGACATTCCTGTGTATATTTAATTAGCACCCACCTTCATTACTAATAGGGTGAATACTACAAGTATTATAAAGTATATGAACCATTTGATTGACTGAAACTTGTTTTGCTAATACAGCATTGAGTACATCTATAGTTTGAAACCAGGGGTTGTGGGGGGGGGGGTCGGGGAGGGCATGCCCCTACCCACCCAACTTTCCAAATAACGAGGAAGCTCTTCCCCCCGCCGTCCTATTCCTGAACCAATCCGCAAACTTGCAATGATATATTGCAATGATATGGATCATTTCACATTCAATCCAGATAGAACATGTATAGCTTGGAGCTCATAGCTTCCAACAGTGGCCCTATCACTTGCTGTACATACTATACTGTCCCTTAAAAGAAATCACACGTTACCAACGGCAACAAACTGTCCTGTGCTCCTGACATCAAGTTGCCGTAGATGTCAACGTAATGATCGTTATGATCGATATGATCGTTATGAAGGTTTTGAAAATTTGACTAATTTTTCGAACATATGAGAATATGCTTATTCAAAAGGTGTGGAAGAATAAAATGATAGTCTCCTGAGCCTTGCTGTCTTGTTGTGAAGTTGCTTTTGCTCACTTTGGAACAACAACAAAATGCCTTGATCAATGCCCTTTCAAATTTTGGAAGTTAACTTGTTTTGAAATTGAAAAAAATGCTTAGTTGCCCTGCTATATCAATAAAACTCCAAGATGATTCCATCCTACAAAATATTGCATTGCTCCTATCAACCCTTAATTCAAACCCTGTTACAAGAACATAATTCAACACAGGCCAAGTTTCAACCCATTATATTAAAATCAAATCTGTAGTACAAATATTGTTGGTTATCAATGGGGCTATAACACAATGCTTTTGAAGTGGGATTTAGTGTAAAAAAGAAAAGGCCTCTGAGAAGTTATCTTCATTGAATCATTGAGATGGGGGGGGGGGGGGGGACACCGGCGAGACTAAATTACAAGTACCTGAACGATGATGAAGATGGTCACTGGCCTCTTGACCTGGTTTGCATCGAGATACTGAGCATCGAGGAGACCTGTGACATCAGCCAGCTTCCACATGGCCATCGTAGAGAGGGCAGCAACGAGAGCACACTGCAGAGTAATGCTCAACAGGAACAGGAGGAAGTGACGAACGTTTCTCGCTCCGACGCAATTATTAATCCAGGTACAATGGTGATCAAATCGATGGACGCAATGGTCGCATATTGCTGGAGGATGTCAAAAGTATTAAATCATTTTATGAAAATAGAAAACCATTAAGAGGTATACTTCAACTCTCAACTTAAAACGTGAACTTTGGAAAAGGGGTATGGGGTGGGGAATGGTCGAAAGGAGAGAGGGTTAGATCAGAAAATAAATCTTCTTTGTATAAATGTGCTATAAAAATTACATCTACATATATTATTGCATAATCCAAGATGTGAAAATTTCAATTTTTTCATTCAACATCAAGGACTTGGGGTTTGCCTTTAAAAACTTAAGGGTTCTTGTAGCGAATTTAGAATTTTAGTAGGTTTGACAGTTTTGGCTTTTTTCTTCCTTTACATCTGCAGTGCTTCCATAGTTATACTGGTCAGGAAATGATCAAAATAATCTAAACAAACCTGGCAATTATTTTCCAAATTTATTGCAACTTAACTAAAAACCTCTTATAAACGTTTGCTCACCACAATGTTTCGATCGAGCTGGTTTCAATACTTCACAAGACTTGCATCTGGAGTCTTTTTTAAACATCTGGTTATCATAGTCATATTCTACGATTAACTTTCTATAGCCTGACTTTGTTATTATTCCAGGGTTAGTCCATGAACAGCACAGAAAGAGCACAAGATTGCCAAAGAAACCAGCATATGCCACGGTGCTGAGATTTGAGGCAATTCTATACTTCCTTAGCAACCAGTCAGTCTCCAAAGAAAATTGCACAAATACCGTCAACCATAGAACGACATAAATAACTTGAAAGGCTGGATTCCTGCGATGGGGCAAGAAGAGAGGCGATGAAGGCAATTAGCTTGAACTGTGAAGTTTCAATATTAGTAAACGTCCAAAATTTTGGAATTTTTCAGTAACAAACACAACTTATAAACAAAAATCCCCTGGTCAAAGAGCTTACCAGCAGTCTAGTCTATATATTCACTGAATCATCAAATATCGAAAAAAATTGAAATTAGGCTATGATGGAATGGGATATACTGTACTTATACTATTATAATATTGTACTGAGAAAAGCCTGCAGTGTAGTTGTCCAGCTAACGAATAATGATAATAACTAAAAACTTAACAGAAACCCCCAGTAACATGTCTCATGGTTAAAGAGATTATCACCTTCCAACAGTCTAGTTAACATCTGTACAGAATCAGTATTAGTAAATGTCAACAATTTTGTAATTTAATCCGATGAGACATAGTACATGCATATTGCACGCATATACATATACACACATACATACTCTTGCGGTTCATACATGCATGCATGCACACACACACATATACACACACACACACATACTGTTGCAGTCTAGCTAACAAATGGTAATCACTGCAACTTCACAGAAAAATAAAATTCCAAGGAGAAAATGAAAAATTTGTGGTTCTTGAGTTCTTATTCTTCTTGGAACATTGTCATATATATATGAGCTGTATGATTCATCGGATCATACTACAAAAGGTTATTCACGCAATAAGTATGTACAGTACCTCCGATACAGTAGGCGATCTGTAACACTGTCCAGCCACTGCCGAACAAATCTTGGAATAAGTGAGCTCCATAGAAAGGATGAAGCCTGGAATGTAAAAAGAAACCAATGAAATGTCTCAATACTGGTATATTACTACTATACTGTACATCTGGCGTTCTCAATTAATTTTCTACACGAGCTAGACAGAAACATTGACTGGAGCATGTGAAGAGACAGAGAGAGTTACCAAAATCTTATTATACTTTTAGATTGAGCATTGTGCAGGGTAAGCTGGTATTAAGGGCCCATATACAGTACCCTATTAGAGAAAGATTGTGTGTCCATCTATTTTCTGGGACAGATATGGATTTGAGGGCCCAGTAGGCTGCCTACTGAGAGGTTCTAGTATACGAGATATGGGATTATTCTTCATTACTAAATGTAAAATTCAGAAACCAGCGAGGCCAATTAGTGGTCACTCACATTCAAGCTTACACAAGCATAGCACTGTCACCTTCACAAAGCAGTGTATAGGACATGACCAATCGAAACACTTCTCAATGTCTGAGAATATTTTGGATGGTCAAAACTTTCTCAAGAGTATGGTTAACAGATATGTATGTATGCATGTATTTTAGATCCTCCTGTAATCAGGAACTTGCGAAGAAGCCTCATTGGCTTATCAAAGATGCAAGCTGACCAAAGTCAGTCTCTTAGATTCAAATTTAACATCCATGATTATGAATTGTCAATTGTTAACAACTCTGTAACTGGACGACATACTGTACATTAATCTTGGGGTGACTCGAACTAACTGGGGATCTTGAAGTCTTTCCTCATACATCAGGTTACTTACATGCACTTGTCACTTCCTTGTCACTTCCCTGTACTATTGTATGTGTGGTCTACAGCATAGTGCAAGGTTTTAATTCCAGCCATATATTTTGCTATATTATTGCAATAAACTGTGCATTGAAACGATATCCTGGTAGCTTCCTAGCTGTTACATAGATGTAATATTACATATACTTACAGCAGTTTAATATGTTTGTTTGAAACAGGCAAGGGCCACAGTTGAAAAAATTATCTTGAAAGTTTAAAAGAGTCCTGATAAATACAGTATGTAAGAACCTCACCTTCTCTCCATAAATAAACATCCATCGAATTATTCTTATATCGGAATCCTTGGATCCAACCAAGCAAATTATTGTACTGAGAAAGAAGCAGATGGAATAGATGATCATCAGAGACAGGAAATCCATTGCTCCTCTTCCCTATTCTGCTATTTCTTGGAAGATTTAAAGAGAAAAAAGAAGAGAGGCTCTTTTGCTATTGTCAGTCCCTCACAGCAGCTGGATAAGAATCATATTGTCTTATTTGTCTTACAAAAAGTTCGAAAAGAAATAAATTATTCTTACCAGATTTAAGCTGAAGATTATCCCATCAGGAATACAGCACTAGGCCTAGTCCATATTTATATCACCAACTGGAAAATTAGGCAAACACCTTTTCCTGTTGTTACTCCTCTACTTTTGTGTTTTACGACAAATGTGAAAGTTACAATATTGTATAGGCTTGGCCTACTGAACATCAGCCAAGTTGTCCTCACTAAGGAGAGTGCAAGAATGGGCCAGCCAACGTCAACAACATGTTACAACATTCACTATTCAATCCCTAGGCGAGACAAGTTGTAATTTAGACAACTATCCGGCGAAGAAAGCCCATACTACGCCTACTGAACACTCAGCCTAGGCTAGTCTTAAAAAGTGTTACCTTCCTAAGACTTATAAGAGGAACGTAAACAAAGGAATATTGTCGGTATTTGCCACTATTGAGGTCCAGTAATTATTCAATAACAGGTTTCTAGGTTTAACCCGCATTTCGCTAAAAGGGTTCCAATTATATTATAACCTACATCTCGCAGAAAGGCTACCGTATAAATATTATGTGTGGGAAATTACCTTGCAACATGTGTAAACATAAATTTCGGCTGGTGACTGCTGTTAATCTCTACATCTTCATCTTGCCGTATAATATCTCCTGGTAGGATCAGCAAATCTATAGCTTAATTATAATCGGCGAACGTGTGACTAGAATATCCATGTCTTGACTCTTGTTGGCTCCAAATGCTGCATAAGGTTCACGTGCCTAACATCGTAAGTGAACATATAAAGTTATGTGCGACCTCGTTGCCATACTCGCGTTTAAATTGGTAAGTTAGAACTACGCTCCCGCAGAAGTAAACTACATTTAAAAAAAAGGAGAAAAGGTCCGTATCGTTTTCCTTTCATCCGATAAAAGCCACTAAGAACCTATTATACCCTTAAGTCTTTCACGTAAGATCTGTATTCTATAATGTCGTAACTTCTTACATTTGAAAAGAAAATTTTGACTACCCTACAACGAGCCTAACACTGACAGGTAATCTACAGTATACTAGCCTAAGCAAGGCTAAGCCTATAGTGTACACTAGGCTAGTAACATGGCCTAAGTTAGTGTTAATGTTTTCAATATCATTTTCACGGATTCCACTACAACTAGTTCTACGAAGTAGTGAGTCCCTTTTTGGTCAACATCCCAGCGAATCTGAAAGAAATGTATTTACAATAGAGACAACACAGGATTTAGAACCTGGTGCCCCCTAATCTTCAGAAGAAGACCTTGCAGTTGCACTTTGAACATTTTTGTTTGAAAGAATATTAGCATAGCCCTAGGCTATAATAGTATGTTATGAATCATGCATGGTTAATCAGGCCCAAACTTCCTTGTCTTAAGCCCACTTTCTGGCAATTAAGTCATCTTGCACATGGTTATATGTTACTAACTTGTCATCTCATCAGAGGAAACCTGCTCTGTGTCGGAGTTTATTTACTATTAGGTCTGCTCATGATTTCATCTACCATCTTTTTTCTTCTGTGAAATCCAGTCCATTTCAATAAAAGACTACTACAGAAACCACCATGAGCAGAAAACAGACGCCTAGTGACTTTCTTAAACAAATCATTGGTCGCCCAGTTGTGGTCAAACTGAACTCGGGTGTTGATTATAGAGGTGAGTATACACGTCTGAAGACTACACATAAGCAGGCCTCAAAGTTAGGGTTATTTACTGGCTAAATGCAAGTGGATATAACCGTTCACAAGTAGAATAAAAGACACAGGTCTACATTTTACTGTCAGAAGAGATTAAGAACGTTAACACATGATCAGTTGGTTGACAATCATCAGTCAAAGAATTATTATGATTTCCAATTCTACAGTAACCTGAGGGAATGATGAAGCCCATATTAATGTTTATTATCAGCAAATAGTATCGGGCATAGGTTTGTACAGTAACATGATGTGTGTTGTTATTCAGGAAAAATGCAAGTGAGAACTTTTGAGCCAGTATATTTTTTAAGTGCTTGCTCTTTTTTGGCAAGTGGCTAAAATATGACATTTTAGGCTTTAATAGTATACATGTCTTCCAGTTACAGAGTGGTTGACTGTTGACAATTCATAATCATGGATGTAAGAGACTGATTTATGAATGTAAGAGACTGACTTCGGTCGGCTTGCGACCTTGATAAGCCAATGAGGCTTCATGCAAGTTCCTGGTTGCAGGAGAATCTAAAATACATACATAAAATATATACAGTACATATAGTGTGGAAAACTATGGATAGTACCTGGATGTCATAGTTGACTTGCATGGAATAAACAAAACCGTAACTCTGAGCAGCAGGAAAGTGCAGTGGTCAATGGATAGTGTAAGAATATTCAAGTTTGGGTTTCCCATCAATAACTCGCACATTCTTTGCTAAACTTTATGGAGGAACTAGATGCATTGTGATAGTTAAAGCAAATTGCCACTAAGCACTGGGAGAGGTTACAATGTACAGCAAGTAGAATATGGTACAGTAGGTGTGTGTGCTAACTTGGGTTATTCTACTAACCAGAGTTTGAACCTTCAATACCAAATGTCAGGCCTCTTGTGTGGAGGTCTTCCCCCAGTCAGTAACCTCAATGCTGCTTCATTTTTCTTTCCTTTTTTATCACCTCACCTGATTAAGTTGAGATTGTCGGTCAGTATGTTACCTAATGTGCTTTTACCCCTAGATATCTATGAATTTGCAGTAGCTGCATGCCATCAGAACATGATTTTGTTTCACTTAAGCATAAAAAAAAGATTTTGACTTGTAAGAACAGAAGACTTGTAAGAAGACTTGTAAGAAGACTTGTAAGAACAGAATTGTAATCAGTAACTTATGCTATACCAACTGATACTATGTAACTTTTGTCGGAAGACAAACTACCCTTTAAATTTACCGTATAACCAATGATACTGTAGCTTGCCAGCTCCAGTCGATGCAATCCAGAAAACGGCAGGGCAAGGTATATCCAAAGATCGTCATTATCATACAAGTAAACGAACAATTGAGAACTGATCCAGTTGTTTGAGTGATCAGTGTGATTGTATATACTGTATTGCTTATTCTTCCTTCAGTAATGTCATTAACCAGCCTGTTCCTGTTTTTCATTAGGTGTTCTTGCTTGTCTAGATGGCTACATGAATATTGCTCTGGAACAGACAGAAGAGTATGTGAACGGACAGCTGAAGAATAAGTATGGCGATGCATTCATCAGAGGCAATAATGGTGAGTATTGTGTAATATTAACAGTATGGTGATGCATTCATCAGAGGCAATAATGGTGAGTATTGTGTAATATTAACAGTATGGTGATGCATTCATCAGAGGCAATAATGGTGAGTATTGTGTAATATTAACAGTATGGTGATGCATTCATCAGAGGCAATAATGGTGAGTATTGTGTAATATTAACAGTATGGTGATGCATTCATCAGAGGCAATAATGGTGAGTATTGTGTAATATTAACAGTATGGTGATGCATTCATCAGAGGCAATACTGGTGAGTATTGTGTAATATTAACAGTATTGTGATGCATTCATCAGAGGCAATACTGGTGAGTATTGTGTAATATTAACAGTATGGTGATGCATTCATCAGAGGCAATACTGGTGAGTATTGTGTAATATTAACAGTATGGCGATACATTCATCAGAGGCAATAATGGTGAGTTTGTGTAACATTAACAGTATGGTGATGCGTTCATCAGAGGCAATAATGGTGAGTATTGTGTAATATTAACAGTGTGGTGATGCATTCATCAGAGGCAATAACAGTGAGTATTGTGTAACATTAACAGTATGGTGATGCATTCATCAGAGGCAATAATGGTGAGTATTGTGTAATATTAACAGTATGGTGATGCATTCATCAGAGGCAATAATGGTGAGTATTGTGTAATATTAACAGTATGGTGATGCATTCATCAGAGGCAATACTGGCAAGTATTGTGTAATATAACTTATAACCATACTGTTAATTTAATATTAACAGTATGGTTAATTAAGTTCATCAAAAGGTCAGTAATGGTGAGTATTAATTATGTAATTATATTAACATTATTAACAATGCATAGTTGTAAGTTCATCACAGTGAGAATAATGGCAGAGTATAATGGTTTATGGTATGAATCTGGTTTTAGTATCTTGTAGCTATGAAACTGTCTTGTTATGGTATCAAACTCCCGATTGTTGTCTCATGGTTGATCAGAAATTATCTCTGAAATACTGTGCAGATTTGCAATGACCAAAGTATCGTAGAAAACTTGCTTCCATTCTATCACACAGGTAAAAGGTTTATACTGCTTTTATTAAAGTACGCACAAGCCTAACCAAGGGCGGCGGAAGCACTTTTAATCTGGGGGGGCACCAACGTCGAAGGGCACTTTGCAGAAATTCGATTGGACTGATGCAGCCTGATATTTAGTACCCTTCATAACTCTTATTGTATTATCTTATTTGCGTATACACATCACTCCATCAACGCCACCCCCCCCCCCTTCAAGGAAACAATGCATACTAGCACTGCAGTATCTAATGTGCAAATTGGGAAACAAGGAAAAAGACAAAATGAGGTGAAATCATTATAAAGTCCAAGTCCCTGCACACGCGATCGATACATGCATGAAAGCAAATGAAATATGTCCAAATACTGAAAGAAAAGTAATTTTCTATGTGTTTTTCAATGGTTAAACTGATATTATTATGATCATTATTATTGTAACGACTTTCCCAATAATTATAACCAATTTGGAAAGGTTGTAACACGGCAAATGATTGTATGTTATTGGCATGCGATGTAATAACCAACGCATGCCTATATGATATGCACATTAAGATGTTGAATGCGCGCGTAGCGCGCGAAAAATTTTGGTAATATTTTTCGGGCAAGTCGTTACAGCCCCCCCCCCCCCAAATCAAATTGGGCTCCTACGCCTGTGGTATTAAACATTTAAAACTTCCCGAAATATTTGATTCGACGTGGGTTTCGCTTTGTAAACTCTTTTTTTATTTAGAAATTTTTATGTAGAAAAAGGGCACATTTTTAATCTGAGGAAAAGTGGGGGGGCACGTGCCCCCTGTGCCCCCCCGGTTCCGCCGCCCTTGAGCCTAACCAATTTCACTTAGTAACGTCAAAGATACAGTCATTATGAACAACTTCTGTAAAGAGATAAATAGGATAGTGGCTCCCATTTAGTAGATGTCATGTTTTTTTAGTGTTCCTTCATATATCCTAGAAAAGAAAGTCAAATAAATGACATCTTATAACCACTAGTGCCTGAGTTTGTAATGTCTCTCATTACCAATTACGTTGTTTACTAAGTACTCTTAATTGTTTTTGCTAAAATAATTAGGTTTTTAACATTACCTAATATATGGTGCAGTAACAAGTTTGCTAACTGTCACCATGTAAATATTAAAGAAAGCACAAAGGGGAACTAAGAAATTTTTTAATTTCACCAAGGTGTTAAACGTGAACCTTGGTTACCGTATGACGCTTTAGGGGAAAAAAACGAACAGTGAAGTTTTATATGTGAAGAAATATTCAATATTGTCTGTAATGTTCACCTCCAGTTGCTTATCTACTAACTCAGTATTAGTTGCCATTACAAACTGCCAGTTTTGCTATTGTAACTAATATCTTTGTATGTATGTATGGGTGTATGTATGCGTGTATGTGTGTATGTATGTATGTATGTATGTATTTAAGATCCTCCTGCAAGCAGGAACTCGCGAAGAAGCCATCATTGGCTTATCAAAGCCGCAAACTGATTGAAATCAGTCTCTTAGATTCATATTTAACGTCCATGATTATGAATTGTCAATTGTCAACTACTCTGTGACTGGACGACATACATTAAACTTGGAGAGACTCAAACTCGGTACCTTATGATTGAAAGGCACCGGCGTTAACCACTGAGCTAACACTCCTCAACTATGTCTCCTACCAATATACTATTCAGTATTTTTCAAGTATTAAGCCCCTCTTTCTCTTTCTCTCTATGTCTCCTCCAGTTTTATACATCAGTACACAGAAGCGAAGTTATTAAGCAACCGATGAAATTAAGTCGAGCAGAAAACGGTGAACAGAGAAGCTACGGATGATGTTAGAAGACCGAAAGGAGAAGGACCAGGCTTCTTATAGAACTGAGACAGTTTCTTACTTCAAAAATCTTGGTACATAGAGATAAAATCATTTAAACCAGAGAATGTTTCTAGTCTACAGCTTGACAGTACTGGAGATGGGGCAAAACTTAACCATTTGTAAATTTATGTAAATTTATGAGGGTTTTAATAGCATTTCTCACGAACAATTAATTTGGATACGTTGCACTACTACAAACTCTGTTCCTCGTTTCAAATTTTATTTTGAGACCATCTTAGGCTTATCGATTAAAGTGGCTGGACTACTTAGTCTAACATGGAAAACCATTAGGTCAGTTCCTTAGACATAAACGGAAAACATACAACTTTCATGGCCCAAACAATATAACATGCTTACAATGCAATCCTAATTGGTAAAGGACAAATGGTGTGGAGTATCTTCCAAGGCTGCTCTTTTGTTTACACAATGTTAAATGAACATATTTGGATCAAGTTATTTAGAATTTATTTAAAATAAAAATGGTTTAGAGTTAAAATGTAGGTCTGCACAAAGCAGCCGACATTGTGGTCATTTGAGCATTGAAGGAGCTTTCCAAAGATTGGGGATCATTTTTAAAGCTGAATATCTTGAAAACTGGAACAGCTATAGAGACAATACTAGCAGTGAAATCTTGACATATGAAGACTTAATTTCTGACTAGAGTCGTCCTTTAAGGTGGCCCCGTGTCAGTCTTCCATTGTGTATTTGGAAAAAAACGCTGTTCGCTCATGCTCAAAAGTCAACAAGCATTTGACCACCACTCTTAAAGCATGGAATTATTACCCTAATTAATTTTCTGAGTTACCCCCATGCCCTCACCTCCCCCTCCTCCTTCTCCCTCTCTACGTCTTAGAGTAATCAGGCAGTTCAAACACCCAGGAATCTTGATATGCCAATGCTGCCTGACTTTTTATAGTTCCTTTTCATTTTCTTTCTTCATTGTTTTTTTTTACTTTTAGACATGAGTGGGTGGTAAGTGTGGGGGGAAGGGTTGCCTTTTCTGTATATAGTGTATAATATTGTAGTTAATCTTTGTTTGTTGCATTACATTCATTTGAACCCTAGCTGTACCAATCAAAACTGTCAAGGCATTTAAGAAAACAAACAAAAATGCAAGGAACATTGCAAATTTGTCTGATCATCATTTGGTGTGTGTGTGTGTCATGAATATAGTAGTAGTACGCTTGATGAAAACTGAAAAAAAAAGTGTTAATGATCAATTACTACATGCATGAAGTCAGAAAGATTTGCAGCAGTAATAAACCTTCATATTAATTACAAATGTGTATTGTGTTCAAACAATAAGTGGCGACATCCCACGTGTTGTCTGAAAGAATTTGTTTCCTTGTACTTTGAGAAAGTGAAAAATATATGCCTTCAGAGCTGCATACATAGCTCTGGTACAAAGATTGAGTATTTATCATGGTATGTGTGTTAGCAAAGTCAGTGGTATTTCAAAAATATGCTAATTATGTTACAGCAATACCCCCTCCCCCAGTTATTTAACAGACTACATCAACTATAGAAAGTCTTCTAATAGTTTAATCTTTCTATTATCTGGAAAACTCTTGATTAAGAAACAAGAAAGGAAAAATACATTTGAGAAGTAAATGAGCTATTATTAAGATTTTTCTATTAGTATCTTTTCCAGGCTAATAGGACGTAGGGCACAGGAATATATTCCCGAGGGTACCTAGCAGTGGCGGAGCTAGGGGTATTGGTCAAGGGGGGCGAGAATGGTCTGTAGGGTCGCTTTCGACACTATCTAAGCGGAGCGCCACCACAGGTAAGCGCGAAGCGTACAGAAATGTTTTGAGTAAAGATACTTCCTAGATCGCCGGAAATGACCCTTTCCTGGCCTCGCTTATTTGCCGATAAACGAAGAATAAATAGGGGTCATCGACAACAAAATGTGACAAATGTCAATAGGTAGATAAGAGCGCAATAGAAAAGTAAATAATCGCGAATAAGTAAAAAGTGGTAAAAAGCTGGAAAGAGCGTCAGCAGTCCATTTGAGTCCGTCAGGCAAGGGCGGCGGAAGCACTTTGAATCTGGGGGGGGGGGGGGGGCACCAACGTCGAAGGGCACTTTGCAGAAATTCGATTGGACTGATATTTAGTACCCTTTTAACTCTTATTGTATTATCTTATTTGCGTATACACATCACTCCATCAACGCAGCCCCCCCCCCCCCCAAGGAAACAATGCATACTAGCACTGCAGTATCTAATGTGCAAATTGGGAAACAAGGAAAAAATTTTGGTAATATTTTTCGGGCAAGTCGTTACAGCCCCCCAAATCAAATTGGGCTCCTACGATTGTGGTAGTAAACAAAACTTCCCGAAATATTTCATTCGACGTGGCTTTCGCTTTGGGTTTCGCTTTTTTATTTAGAAATTTTATGTAGAAAAAGGGCACATTTTAATCTGAGGAAAAGTGGGGGGGCACGTGCCCCCCCGGTTCCGCCGCCCTTGCCGTCAGGGGGGGCATTCGCCCCCCCCCCCCCTGACTGTATGGACGCTCCGCCACAGGTAACTAGGACGAGGTCAATTAGGAGGCCTATGATAATATAGTATTAAGAATGGTGTCTCATACGCCCATGAATGCAGCATGAATTTATGAAGACCTCGAAAAGAGTCGCCTGGTAGCATTATTGTCCTGGCGCCCTACTTGACTCTCGCCGCCTCCGCCCTTAACTACAAACACTTTCTCAGACCGTCTCTATATAGGAAAATTACAAAAATGCAATGGCGCCACCCTTCTGCCAAGGGTCAGTCGGTTCGGAGATGGTCGGAAGATAAAAAAAAAATCAGAGAAGGCCCACCCTCCCCCCCCCCCCTCCATTTCAATCAACTTTATTTTAAGCAAATGAGGGCATTACATTCAGTTTGACAACTCTGAAGGTCCTGGTGGTAAAGGTCGGTTCTATTCTCTGCTTGGTTCTACATTCGACCTTGTTCTATTCAAAAGCTGGCCAGCTCACGGGAGGTTAGCTGTATTCTTGTAAATGAATAAGTCTAGTGGCTCAAAAAGTAAAAATCGATACATCTCAGAAATTCTCCGTAGGCCTTTAGCAGACATCTTAAGCTAATACTTTTGAGCTCCTGTTATAGCCTGTTTGTATCGATCGCCTTCAATCCTACATAACAATCTTTCTCTGTCTCTCTTGTGTAAATGAGCTGATGTAGCGATGGAACGGTTCACCGTTACAACCAAAGTAAGGGACCAATCTTTGTATCGACGTGATAAATAGCTTCGAACCCTCGTGATCCCGAATTTCATCATACAACGGTGACGTTTGTACATATGACTCTTGGAAGGGGTGGCGGGACGCCTAATTCTTATTCCCAGGACGGATAAGGGTTTCAGGTTTTTCAGGAATTTACAAATTCGTTGAAATCAGAGTTAGGGTTTAGAAAGTGGGTTAGGGATCCAGTTCCTAAAAAATGAAGGATTGTCGTTCATAATGTGGGGTCAAAACTAGGAAAAAGGATTCAGAACATGTGTTTTTGAAAAAGTGTCACATGTTTGGAATCCAGGGATTTGATTGGCCGATGCCAACGTTCGTCCTGGAAAAATATACGCTGGCGGGACGGGTTAGGACGGTGAATGACAAAGGTGTAGTCGGTCCCGCTAATGAAATCGTTTGTCGCAGAAGTCTACTAGCATTTTGCATCCGAGTTCAAGATTGTAATAGAGTCACAAGAATGGATCGACCATCATGAATCACAGTGTTTAAACAGCCTTCATATCATTCATATCTCCATTATAGAAATACAATATAGGAAATACTTGAGTCGTGGGGGAGAGTGTGGGAGACACTCGACGAAAGTTCGGTTCAATTCTTCTTCTTTTTTTACCATATTTTTTATAGTAAGTTTTACGACTTTCCCTCGTGTCGTATCTTTCTGGTTTGCTACTTTGGATTTCTCTGCCAAGTTTTCTTGTTATAATGCTAGTTAAGTCGTGCACTCGAGGCCGATCCATGATTTTAAAATAAAATAAAACTTGTATTTCTTGGCAAATATGTGAAATAGTCAAGCCTCCTGTCTTACACTTATCTGAGCAACTCGTCAAAGATGTGATCATCTGTTGAATTGCCAAGTCACACTTACGTAAAAATTTTGACAAAATTGGTCAGAATGTTCAGTTGCTAATTTATCCTTTAATTTGAAAGTAATTCAAAGTTACGTATTAATTAGATTGTTGACTTGTCAAGTGACCCTCGGATCATCTGGGAAAGATATTGTCAAACTGTCTAAATGCTGAGTTAAATGCTTGCAACGACGTCTACAAAACATGATTTGCACTCACCATGACAAAACTGATTATGTAACAAAACATACCAATTTTATACTGTGGCTATGCAGTTGCATATCAAAAGAATTTTTTTTTTCATTATAATATTCCTACTTCTGAAAACTTAAGCGGAAGTTAAAGGATTTGCTCCAAATCGAATGAAACAAAATCTCCTAAACATCTTCTCCACACACATTCTCCGATCTATTTATTACACTTTTTGACCGAAACATCGAATTAGATATGCTATTACACTCTATATAAAGTAAAACATGCGATAAAAATGTTGTAAGAAACTTAAAAAGCCAACGACATTTGGGATGAACTGTTTTCTAACTTCGTTCCTAACTTCGTGCATGCCTTCTGAATTAAACCGTCAAATAAATTCTAACTATAAGTTATAGTCTACCGGGAATATAATGCTTTAGTTTACATGTTTCCCTTCACATGTAGGTTTATATCCATCTATACACATAGTGTCTGACTGAAGCTGAACATTCTTTCCTGAAGTGATTCTGCTGGGCTAATCTCTTATTTAAATTTACCAGCCTAATTGTACACCCATTGTAAAGTAACAAGTTTCGCGCCCAAAGGACAACCCTGTTGTTATTGATCATTGTTTGATGTTCTGGTGATACAACTGTTTATCATTCACAACATCTCGTTACGTACCATCTTCGCCATCACTCGGGATCTGAAGGATCTGAGAGGATGGGAAAGAGGGGGTTAGAAGCAGATGAGAGCAACAGTGGGAATATCGGTAGAGCAAAGGTACAAGTGATGTAGGGGGATATAGGCAGATTACATCATATATGTATCTTCATAGCGTGCAATAATACACTGCGTTGTGTACTTTATTTCCTTCAATCGTCCTGTTGCGAATCTTGTATAATATAAGCACAGAGTGCGGGGCTACGCAGGCAACATGAATAAACATGACCAGTGCCATTCGAACAGCCAAATGAGACAGTTTCCAAGTGGTAATACCACTCTGTACTGTCTTCCCATATCACGCTTCAAAGCATTCGTACTGACAGTACAAACAGTTCCTAACATTTATATGATAGAAACATATACTCATACTACTTATCCTGATAATACAAGTGTTTTGAAAGCGGCGGGACAAAGTACAGTATTGAAAAACATGTCCCTACTTTGTACATTCGAATGTTTAAAATTTCACAAAGAAAACAACATGCCGTGAAAGGGGCTATGAAGGGGGGGAGGGAGGGGGGCTGGCAGCTGGGAGAGTTACACCACCAAATAAAAAGAAAGCTTATATATACGGCGCTTTAATATGTTTGTTCTGTTTCTGATCAATTATTGTCAACCATGTGAATGCTACTTTAAAGAAATAAGTCATTAATAACTTTGTCATATAGCATATATGATAACACCACATGATACACGCCTATTATCGTGACTCCTATCACTGCATGAGAAGAGAATAGAAACTTGGTATACGGTAATTTTATGTTTATGCGAACTGAAGACACAGCCCTTTTAAGGATTCACTGAGAACAAATTTAACCATAATGTATACATAGATTGAAGCAAAGTTACAGAACACGGGTGTTGTGCTCCTCTTCAACTTGTTGGTGCCCCATGGGCTTGGTCTTCAGTATGGTCCTCACTGAATATAATAGAACGACGTATAAGTCTCTTACAAACTTGTAATAGTTCTTAAAGGCATTGAAGACTCACCCCAAACCGCGTGTGGCCATCTGAAAAAGTTAACTTTCTGTTGCTTGCAAGTGACGTTTTGTTCGTGTCGCTACAAAATGCAGACCGTAATGAAACGTGATACCTTAAATGTTATCTTTAGCTGGACCCGAGATGTCCGTCGCTGTATCGTTTGTATACTGTGCTGTGGGTATTGACCGCAGCTGTATGTACTGACAGTACACTGTTGTCTAATTGCCGACGGTAGCAAGCTGTGTGTGTATTTTCTTGGATCGATGGTGGTGTTTAAAACTTCTGTTACACCTCATTCGAAACTAGGTCAAATTACCGGCATTAGACGTTTCTTTTTCAGCAAGTCTTCACACCCTTTTATTCATAGACTATATTCAAAATAGGGCTAGGCTACTTCCCCTCTCTTTTCACTACATTGTTATTCACACTTGTGGAGTGTTAACTCAGTGGTTAACGCCGGTGCCTTCCAATCATGAGGTCCCCGGTTCGAGTCACTCTAAGATTAATGTATGTCGTCCAGTTACACAGTTGTTCACAATTCATTATCATGGACGTTAAATATGAATGTAAGAGACTCAGGGCCGGATTTACCAATGGGCAACGTGGGCAGCTGCCCACGGGCCTCCACAACAAGGGGCCTCCACATACTTCATGAAAAAATATATATATCAGGGGAAATTTGAAGAAAAAAAATTAAATGTAGGCTGACAAATATCATCAATCAAAATCATATTGCGCGCGGCTTACGCCACGCATACGCTTGAAGTCATATTCAATTTTAATTGTATCTCTTTGTGAATGGTAGAAACAGCTAAGTGGTTGTTTTCCCGTTATTGCAAATCACACGTCGGCAGACAAACATGATTGGCCTAATATCCAAAGTCATCAGTCTCAACGTCTATTTTCTTTAGAACTAGGTTAATGGTTTTGGTTGAAACATTTCAGTACACCCTGACAGTGCGCCTGTCATCACCTCCCGCTAGGTTTCAGACAGGTATTGCTAATTGATTCTTTTCATGTGCAATGATGAAACAACTGTCTTCTCACCCCCTCTACACACACATACACAGGCCCGTGCGCGTCTGGGCAGTTGGCAATTGGCACATGTTCGTCATGAATCATGTTAGTCCAGTCAAGCTAAAAGCAAGTTTAGGCCCGGGTGTGAGTTTTTTCGGTTTTCCGGGATAATTAGCATATGCAGGCCGATCAAATTCTTGGAAATGGGACAACACCCCCTTTCTCCAGAACCCAATTTCTAGATAACTTTAGTCATTTTTGACGTCGGATTATGAAAGAAAATGCTCCACATCCCCTTATAATCCAAGATTTTGCAAGGGTCAAGTCTCGAAAACTGCCTGGTCTGTAAATATACGTACTGTAAGTATTATATCCATGTTTATATGATTGATCATGATTGCTCGTTCGTACTGAGAGTGAGAGAGGTTGTAGCAACCTTTTTACTTGTACTGAGAATTTTGCAGGCAAACAGGCCTATTATGAAAATTCTTCAGAAATCACAAAATTTACTTCAGAAATCACAAAATACTGCACCATTTCGCATCCAAGAACCCTTAATTATTGGAAAAAATCCAATACCCCTCCCCTTACACACCTCCCCCAGGACGGCGATCACTGGAGGGGGGCCTCCACCACTGAAGGTTGCCCACGGGCCTCCACATGTCTAAATCCGGCTCTGAAGAGACTGACTTCCGGCTTCGGTCAGCTTGCGGTTTTGATAGCCAATGAGGCTTCTCCGCGATTTCCTGCTTGTAGGAGGATCTAAAATACATACATATATATAAAACTCAAATTATACCTTAATAATATTTCTAGTCTTACTTTTCCAACCACCTCGTTTTTCGAGGTAAATACCTCACACCAACCACTTGAGATTCCCCGTGATGCATCTTTGCCCAAACCCTCAAAATCAAAATGAACAAAGGCGGTCGTCTTAGCGACAATGAACACTGTAGGCCCAAACCGACCCCCTCCGTTGACTAATCCATGTTTGCTCAACAATAGACTTGGGCTTCTGTTAGGTCCATGCTAGTCAATTCAACACACCTATTGCTTGAAGTGTTACGCTTGCGCCTCCTTTCGTCATCAAGGAAATTACCAGGATTATTCTTTAATTTTAACCATATTACCATCAATATTTCGATCGGAAATAGGTGTAATTGTGTTAACTGTTTATCCAATAATCAGGTTATAAGTTTTTATCTTCGTTTGAAACGTTTTGCTGTAATTTATGGATGATTTTTAAACTTCACGAACGGTGTACCAGAATTTAGCCTTGTTTATCAGATCGATAAACAAAATGGATTCTAGTGCCGCTATTTGGTTATGTCGTGAGAAGGACATTGTATGATTTGTCCGAACTGATACTCAATTTTCTTGTCTTGTCTTAAAATTATAGGTTTCTAGACTTTTAAATACTTCTGTTTGACTAAGTACCAGTTTTGGTTAACACACATGTATATATATGATAGGTATATGTTTACGGAAACACTCAACCGTTAATTTATCATGTGGACCATCTGCTAAGCATCATGCTTGTTTCAGTTGTTGCAAACATTCTTGAGAAGGATTATTTCCATCGGAAAAAAGTTGCAAGTGGGAAAATTACTGCATGATGCCGGCTTATATAGAGAAAGATCCAAATTACCAGAACCCTAACTATGTACCGGTCACAAAAGAGACCGTAGAAGCTGCACAGAATAAATTTATTAATAATAAGAAAAGGCAACAACAGCTAAAAGATGGAAGAACTCTCAGTAAAATCAGTTTCTTCTCCAATCTCGAGGACTTGGAAGAGGTGGAGTCAGGTGCATTGGTATATGATCAATCCATGTCGCAAGGACAACCTATTCCAAGCGTTCTTGGCCCGTTTCCGAAACATCTTTTGGGTAAACCAGTCGATGAAATCGACAGAGCGCGGAAGACAGAGAGGGTAAGTCATGATATATTCTGTGTTATGTTCAGACCTGTCGAGAGGAGAGAGGTGGAGGGGTGGGGAGGGGGCCGGTCAGAAGGGGGTTACAGAACGTGGGCATTTCGTCCATAAGGTGGCCCGGGGAAATATGGGTTTAAAGGATAATTTAAACTTTTATTTTCTTAATAGCCTTGGAGGTATGATGACTTCTAAATGGGGACCCGGTGGCATCATTGTACCGGTGGATCCAATTTGGCCATTTTCATTAGATTGGCTTTATTATAAAAATACGAAACTTTATTTTAAATAATATCGAGGAAAAATTATTTCAGAATTGAACGTGATCCTTTTTATATGTTTGTTGAAGAAAGAAAAGAGGATAATTGTTGCCACAAAAGATATGGCTTCTCTTTTCTTTTCATTTTGCAATAAACAAATGTTTCACATAGATGAAAAATTTCAACAAATGAAGAACAAAATATATATCAAAAGATTTTTTTGGTATATATGATAGCCAGACAAACATGTCAAATTGTCTCCAAAAAAAAAGAAGTATTCAAGTTAAAGCATAGATGCGTGTTTGGAAAGGCAAGACTGACAATAAGATGCAGTTTTGTTTTTGCCATTCTTTTTTTTTTTTTTTTGCTATGTCTTATTTAATATAGTGGACAGTGTTTCTCGATTACTACTGTTAATGCTATTAATTAACATTTGCCGACTTATAAATGCTGATTTTATACCTGGAATGTTCAAGAAATCAAAACGATGGAATGGTTGTTGCAATGAAACTACAATCACCCCTTACCCTTTGACCATACAGTATAACATTCCAACTATCATAGATACCCCATCCAGCTTCCACATGTCTATACTTCCTTGCCCACCCCGGCCAAACCACACCCCCCCCCCCGCCCCCGCCTCTCTCTCTCCGTCAAATTTTTCGCATTCGATTAAAACATTATTTACAGTTTATTCTGTTATATTTCGGTAAAGTATTTGTCGAATGCGATCACAGATGTATATGTTGTATTTAAATAAGCATGTCTTTATATTAATATTAATACTTGTACACTTTGTACTACCACATGTAACCGTCTGGGTAAATTTAGATAACTTACGTGTACATATGTATACCTCTGTTTAGATTGTTTTACCAAATTGGGCACATAACTAAATATATCGTTATTTTAATATGTATAAGATTAGGTCCATGAATGGCCCAGATAACTTCCTAGTTTCATCTTGCAACGTAGATAATTGAAATGGAGTTCAGAAGTTGTTAACAGCAAATATTGAAAGTATCTTTATTATAAGACCAGTCCTATTTGTTTGAGAAAAAAAGAAAAATATAAAACATCTCGTGAAGGTTGATGTTTTTTTTTTATAAAATAATAAATGTTAGTTAGAGACTAATCAGTCACAAAAGTTGAAAAGTATCAAAATAAGGCAATTACTTGTATTTTATGATAATATAAAGTCGTATTTTGAAGGGGGGAAAAGAGGAACATTTCGGTGGAACGCTATTGGAACCGGTGATATCTGGATTGATATAAACTTCCATTCTCTACCAACTTCAACCATGGTTCGGTATAGCCAACCAAAGCCTGTTTAATCATTCCTTTCCAAATTTACTTAACAACTTCAGAGTCAGCTTTCTGTTGTAAATACGCTTAAACACGAATTCTTGGCACATTTAATGATTAATGAATTTATATTAATATTGCACAGTACACACTATGTTATGGCGCATTTGATAGGTTCAACTAATGATATAACACTCGCAATTAAGTCTTGTTTATGAATCTATAAATGTTTGTGTAAATAATGTTGAAAATCAGTTTTGTGAGCCGTTTTTGTTTTAATTTAATGATGTGCTTCTGTGCAGGGTTTATTGTTTCGGTTCAATATTAGAAACGCATTTAAAAGTAAAAGACGGTTGAGGCTGACTGTGAGATCAACATGGGTGACATGGAATTTTGTTCTGATTCAGTTTTCTTGAAAGATTGTCCAAACAGAATGTATTTGTGTTAAAATGCAGAATGCGTGAAGAATGTAGAAAATGCTTTAACTAATACAAAAGTCTATATTTTGTTAGCCAAGTTTTGAATAAAACAGGTTATAACAAAATTTATAGTCTCGGTTAAAAGATATGAAACTTGACGAGATATATATTGAATGCATGGTTCTGAAGAATTGACATAACCTAATCTATTGAGCCTTTTTGTTTCAGTCTCACGGTTTCTGGGAAGAAAATATTATAACGAAGTCCAAAATAAATTTTAAGTTATCATGACCTCAAACCGATAACACAGCTACTCAGTCACGGTTATCCCATAGACCCATATCACGTGTCTTAGTACTGAAAGGGTTGGGAGGATTTATAAAGGCGGTTGAATCCTGCAGAATCAACATTTCTAAACAAAATAAGAGGCACTTTTTATAAGAAAAAAAGAGATGGGCACCAAAATCAAATATTACAGTTCTAATTCTGGTCTATTATATACAGTAATCCATGTTACCATATCCTGTATAGTAGCTATGGAGGCATATTATAGCTACTTAGTATAGTATTGTATAAGGTACTTTTTAAGAAAAAGTCGCCCAGGAAAGAACCTTGGCACGAAAACCAAACTACCGAACGAATGATCCGCTCTCAACCCCAGTCCCCTTGCATCGAGACTGTGACTGTGTGGTCATCGTTGGGTGGGCATCACCATTCCCCTCGAAAGGGAACAGATACTACACATGATCTTAGCCAAAAGGCCGAGAAGCGAAGTATTGTATAAGGTTGTCTAAGTATGCCCGCCCTTTTGGTACCTACATGTAATCGACCACAAAAGCACCCTGTATCGATTCCAGTTTGACAAGAGCCTAAGTATGTTCCTCTGACGTCATTCCCCCATTTTTGAATGGTTTCAACCTTGCCAATGCCATAATCAAAATAGATACATATATTGTAAATAAACATAATAAAAAACTATTAAATATTAATACAAGCTTTTCTATCATAAAATATAGAGATTTAGTAATTTAATTAGTTGAGAAATATCAGCTTCAAAAAGAGCTATATACTAAACTTTGCAAAAGAGGATATTTTTGAATCCGACCTGATTTGCATAATAAGAGAGTACGGAAATCAATATTCTACCAAGAAGAATGGTAAACCAATCCACTCTAGGGAATAGACGAAATTATTTATTCATGGTTTTGATTATGTGAAGAAGGGACAGGGTTAAAAACAGTTTTGACCTTATGTCGTCGCAAGATAAATTATTGATAGGGTACGTATAAACGGAACATGGTGCATAAAAGGCGCCATAAAATGGCTGTTAGATTGGTAGTTTTTTTTCTTCACTGTAAATATTCTCTTGCCTCGTTTCGCTTGGTCTTTCGGTTCATATCACGCAAGGCTGATATAGAGGAAAATCTGGGAGCGTCGGGTTTGAAGAGGGACACAAGAACGTAGAGAGGCAGAAGTACATGAGAGTTTGATTTTAGGGAGAAAATAACAAGTTGCCTCAAAAACAAAATTATTGATCCAATGTGTATTCCGTACCACAAATTCCAGTATTTGAATGTTTTACAACAAAACGACCATATTCATTACATACTGTTGTATTTTTATTTTTAGCAAAATGGTTCTTTTAGAATAACAAACATGACATAAAATGAATTTTTATTATCAAACGGAAGTAGTTCTTCTTTATGAAAGCGGCACTTTTATGGATTTGCACACAATTGACTATTGGTACCATCTATTCAATTTTTAAGGAAACCCGCTACACTGCAAAAAAATATAAAATAGTCATGATCACTTGAAGGGCATTGGCAATGAGTGGGAACTTCGTGTCCGGGCTCTATATTGAGTGAATGTTTTGATAAAGATTGACATTTCATTTAAAAATGTAATGAAAAACATTCGGTGATGTGTAATTGAAAACTAACAATATTTACGAAGAATCTGAGAAAGACTGTAGTTTGTAAACATAAAATTCACTCAATAACTTTTTTTTCTTCTTCATAACTTCTAGATTAATTTTCGATAGTGTTCGATACAAACTCTTGTACTGCATATAGCAGTATACAGATCCTTGTAGTTAACTGCACAAATTAATTTCAAGTAATGAACCTAAATCAAGCAGAGTCACAAAATTAATTTTTCACTAACTATTGAATGTTCGCTGACAAAAATATTTTGTAAGAAGGTGTCTTTTTTTTAACAATTCTATTTTAATATAGATTACTGTAGATAAATTTTGGATCAGTACTCGAATTGGGTAATTCAGCCCCAAAACTATTTGTCTTTTATTGATAGTAACCTCTTTTTTTAGCTAATATATACTTTCATTGTTTATTAGGTTGTAATGACTGTGTGAACATGAGTAGTATCTACTCTTTCAGAAATTTTCAAAGCACATATTATGATCTTGATCCTTTTAGCCGCGGTCCTGATGGACGAGAATTGGGGCTGAAAATGGCGGCTTAGTTATGTAATGCTGGTGTCATCCTATAAAAGTAAGAAAAGCGACATGGGTTTGATATTATTATATTCCGTAAGATTTTTTTGAAGCAAAACGTTTAACGTAATGCAAGGTTCAATTAAAGCTTTGTGAATATGTTTTTTATTTACTTTTATTTATTTCATATCCACAGACATTTATTGTTGTAGCAAGGAGGTTCGGAAGTACCAACATTCTACGTTTTTCCAACTCAAATTCCCTGTTCCTCTTCTCACCCTTACATCCTGTCCGTCGGTTTACCCTTCGTGTTTTGTCCCATCAATATCCTTTTCTGGAAGTTCAACGTGTTAAATTACGTTTTTATGTCCAATTTGCAAATAATTCTTTTGCTTTGTTATTTACAAACAATAGTGGTGTTTTCACTTAATGTTAAAAAGTTCTATGGCATACCATTGGATCTGTCTCTTAAATATCGTTTGTTACCAGATATTTAGAATCATTCATATCGTTTTATATAAGTAATTTCAGAGGTTTTGTTTCCCGCGGCCAAAAATAAATTTATTTTAATTTCTTGCTGGTCCTTTAATTATAATAATTAAAATAAGAAATCAGAGGTAAGGAAAGTAAATTTTGAAAGATAACAAAAACAAAGATTTTTCTATTCCTGTCGATTTCGAAAATTTTTGATAGAAGTTGTTACATTTCGTGCAAGAAAGATGATGTGACGTCACATATGAAAGAAAAAAAAATTGTTATATGTTTCTTAATTTTTACACCATAACTCCAAAATTGGCTTGAAAGTTTGTTAATGTTACAAAGATATGAATTAATTAATCTAGTTATATTAGAATGTATCTAAATAGAGCTCGCTTTGAGTATATCTTGCAATGCAGAAAAACATTTATTTTTTGATTATATCTTGATTTTGTAATTTTTTGTATGCGACTCGTGTGTTCTTTCCCTTTCCTTCGTTAACTTATATTTTTTTGCTGTTTTTTTTTTGGGGGGGGGGTGGGGGGTGGAGGGAGCATTGGTTTCGTCTTTGTGTAATAGCGATCTTGATTCCTTTCAAATCATAACCTTAACCCATTTGTGTACAGCGTTTGATTTATTGGTGATTGCGACGATTTTAGTCAACTGTGTCTTCATGGCGATAGATCAACCGATTACCACCTATTGGCAAGACATAGATCCATTAAGGGACACACCACCCACCCTACCTACTCCTTCGTAAGTATAAAATTAAATTTTTCAAAAGACATCCGATAATTTATCAAATAATCCGATACAAAAGTCACTTAATTTGGAGACGAAATGAAGATAGATATGGCATACTATAGGCTGACTGACCCTAACTCATAAAATATCGAAAGAAATTATTGGAAATAAAGTCACTTGTTAATAGTGATGTGGTGGATAGCATTTGAAATTTATCACGCAAGATATCATTGTCTTTGGGCAAGCAGTAAACGCGCATGTTCTCTATACCTACAATGAAAAACGAGAATGCGTTCACAGTTATATTTAATTAATTTGCTCTTTTTTTTTTTAACTCTTCTCCCCTTTTCAGGAGATTACATCTCGAAATAGCAGAGTAAGTTATATCTACTAATTCAGAATTTATTTCATTTATTACTGAGTAATGTTGATCATGTTTAATTTTGACCAGGATACAGTATTTATCGTACAATCACATTTACAGGGCATCTCATAATGTATTGTGGTATAGTATGGTGTGGTGCAGTGTGGTGTTGTGTACAGTAATGTAGTGTGTTGTGTTGTAGTGCGGTGTGGTGTTGTGTAATGTGGTATGATGTGTTGTGGTGTTGTGTAGTGTGATATGATGTGGTGTGATGTGGTGTGAAGTGGTGTTGCGTTGTGTAAATTGTGTTGACGTGCAATCGAAGGGCGGGCAGAAGTGACTTTGTTCATAAAACGCAGCGACATGATTTAAATCTTCTCAACTATATGTTTTTCCTTCAACAGGTATGTATTTACAGCTATATACCTAACGGAGATGCTGGTCAAAATATTCTCCAGAGGATTTCTACTCTCAAAATTTACATATTTACGAGATCCTTGGAACTGGCTGGATTTTGCTGTGATTTTATTAGCGTGAGTATTGAGTGCATAACAGTCGTTTTATTCCTAAATTGCTGTTAAATATGCACACCGTTTTTTTTTTGCTTTTACGGAGATTAGCAAGGTTTACAGCCGCTTGAAAATATGACTTAAATATTTGGTGAGACAAAGGTCACTGAAGCTTTCAAAAGGGTTGAGGCAGCATTGCGCCTTAGGCTAACACATGGTAGCATTTAATAAACATTGAAACCATTATTCATTTCTACATGAAGATTATTCATGACATAATCAGCAATGGAGTTTATGAGAAGGTCTGAATAGAGTTGCCTCATCAGGCTACAGAAGCCAAGGCAGAATCAATATGGGTGACCGGTGAAATGAAATTAAGAATAATGTAATCTCATTATACTGAAGGAAAAATGAAGACTTCAAGGGGGTGGGGGCTGTGACGTCATTTTCCTCTGGCCAGATCTAGTCCCCGATGCCTCTGCTTATGAGCCACTCATGCACTGATAACGACGCAATGCTCACCGTTCTGTATAACGAGTAAAATATAAATCATGAACGCCACTCCACGGTCATGTACAGTATAACGATTTAACTCAAGTCGCAATATCATGATACTGTAAAGAATAAAATGGTTTGCTCTTCAGCCAGACATTTTGAGCATTACACTGTTACCGAGTATTACATTATTAAACATGAATTGTACTTTAAGATATCCATCGAATAAACCGAAGAATATATACAAACAAAGTGACTTTATTTCTCCTTTTTTTTAATTCTGTATTTTAGGTTTGTAACATTTGGGTTACAAATAGCTAAAGTTGAATCTGGTAACTTTGCAGTCCTTCGTTCATTTCGAGTTCTTCGGGCTCTCAAAACGATATCGATCGTACCTGGTAAGAGATCAATCAATCAATCAATTAATCAATCAATCGATTAGTTAAAGATGTCTGATTATCAATATATCGATATTTATTACCGATATATATATATAGATATATATATATAGATAGATAGATAGATATATATATATAATGAGCATTTTTTTTTTTACGTGTTTATGATATCGCTAGTAATTTCAAAATAGAAAATGCTTAGATGCAACTTTCAAGGCCTGGGAAGTGCCATTTCCAGCGATCTGGGAGGCATTTTCGGCCAAAATATTCTTGTACGCTTCGCGCCAACTTATGGTGGCGCTACGCTTAAATAGTTCCAATGCCGAATCTACGGCTCTGATAATTTGCCTATACAGGTTCGCCCCTCCCTTGGCAAATTCCTCGCTACGCGCCTGATATACCGGTAGCCTATATTACTGTATAGCAATTACAGGTGCATAGGCCTATACATTAAATGAAGATCTAACTAGTCACTTTATCTAGTTTGGGATTCAGTTTTCTGTTCATTTCACACAGGTTTTCCGAAATAGAAGGGACCGAGTTAATTTGGAAATTTATTCTTCATTGTATTGTAGTATATATATATATACATACAGTGAGTCGACTCGGCTCACTCGAATAGAATCAGCACTTCAGTCAGAACAATTATTTATAGTTTTGAAACATCTCGACTTGACATTGAGTGACTCGTTACATCTCTGTTGCCCTTTTTTTTAGTTTTTTTTTAGTCCAACGTTTTGGACTGTTCAAATATATATTCCAAATGGTACAAACATTCTCAATTTTCATCTTCTCTCTTGTATCATGATGATTACATCTATAATGTAAGGGTTTTATAATTTATACGCAAGGATCACAGGATCATCAAACGGTATATCTAATAAATTGATCCCATTTCCTTACTATAGGTTTAAAGTCTATCATCAATGCTCTTGGTGGATCAATGAAGATGTTGGCTGAGGTTATCTTCCTCACTGTCTTCGTACTCTTGATCTTCTCCTTGTTGGCTCTACAATTATTTATGGGAACTTTATTACAAAAATGTGTCGCCGATCTAGACGTTCCACTCAACAACGTCACTCATGAATACTGGCATGATTTTGTTCAAAATTCAAGTAAGTATGAACAACTTTGATATTGTATATACGGAGATGCTTCTTTTAATATAGTATAGAAACGGCGTCCCATGTAACACATCCTGCCAGCGAATGATTTCTATCTAGCCAGTGCAAAATAAACCCCGTTACGATCTTACACTAATCAGGTATTCAAGCTCTAGGAACCAATTATTAAAACATTGGGCCTTAGCACCCTAACGCCCCGAAAACCCTGTATATTCCTAAAAATATAGGTTTACTAGAATTATACTATTACCTACATCCTTTAAAATTCGTATATCAGGTGAGATTGAATGATGGGTCATGTTACTACATATTTAAACCAACAGGAATCTCAAATTCGCAATTTATGTGATATTTTTGTTTATTTTAGTACATAACCTCGGCAATCGAATGAGCCCAGTAAAAAAATGTAGCATTTAATTTGTGAAAAAGAACGGAGTTTATTTTTTCCATGTTTTCTTTTTCCTTTCATAATTTAGGTAATTGGCTTGTTCAAGAGGACGATTACGTAGTATGCAGTAATCTTTCAATATTTGGGTAAGTTGAGCAAAGCTTGCAAAACAGGCAGTTAAAAATATATTTGTATAAGTTTCGGAATCACTATATGAAAAAAGGCAGTGCTTCAGTGATGACCATTTTACGAAACTGTTACTGAAACCCTGTAAGAGAGAGAACACTGCTATCATATGCATGTATATTTTCATGACATTAGCATAACTCAAGATGCATTGCAACACAACACCATATCATCTCCCATCACCCACACCCACCCCCCCCCCACCCCCATCCTTACCACAAAAGATGTATGAATTTCTCAACATAAAATAATTTATCTCTTGTTGCCATCGTAAGATAGTTAAAACATCCCGTTGTAAATTTAAATACGCCCCTCCCCTTATTTTTGATTTCATGATAAATTTCGCGACTAATACTTTCTTTTCCTTTTTTTCACCTTTTTTGCTTCTTTTTATAACAGGCAACAATGGAGGTAAGATATTGTTCTTGTTTTAAGTAAAAAAATTATACACAAAAAACAAACTTATTTATCATTTTAAAATGTAAATGAATTGAAAGAACAGTATACGCAAGCTCTTGTCGAACACTTAATTTGTTGTTTGTTTTTATTAGTTTCGTGTTTGTTTTCTTTTGTTTTTGTGACAGTATATTAAATAAAAACGTTATTCCTTTTTCATTTTCTTATCACATGAGTTATAAAAGTATACTTGGCTTGAATTTCCGTCAAGTTTTAATTTTCTCCTTATGTCTGTTCTCTCCTTTATTAACATTCATGAATTCTTTCTATTTATATTTTTTTCACAGCGCCTGTCCTACCGGGTACCAATGTCTGCCGGATATTGGTACTAACCCCAATGATGGTTACACTAATTTCGATAACATATTCTGGGCGATGGTCACCGGCTTCCAATTAATAACATTAGATTACTGGGAAAACGTCTACAATTTGGTAAGTATTCTAGTATTGTGTCTACTTTTGTGTCTACCTTTTGTCTACCTTGTGTCTACCTGATCTTCTTTACACCTTGTCCGAAACGAATACGGAGGCCCGACTTCCAAGGGAAACTCAGAATGAATTCTCTACATATAGCCATATTTTATCTGGATCGAGCTCGAAATTTGATAACTTGTAAAAAATCCAGGGATCAAAGCGGCTATCTAAATCAATTAGCATTTTCCTTCGGGTATACCCTTAATTTTTTTTACCTAACTGTAATGAAAAGGTGGGGCTACTCCTAAACCTGACTGAACATATGTAACTTCATGTTTACGCAACCAATTGTCTTAATCTCTTTAATCTCCATGTTCTTCTTTATCCAATCACAGATTCTAAAAGCCCAAGGACCTTTAGCTGTCATCTTCTTCCTCTTAACGTCCATGTTGGGATCTTTCTATCTGATTAATCTAATGTTGGCTGTTGTTGCTATGGCTTACACAGAAGAAATGGAAAAGAATGGAAAGGTAAAGTTATACTATTTCGTTCTTTACAGCTCAGATATATGCCTGAGTACACACCATGATCAAGGGCGGCGGAAGCACTTTTAATCTGGGGGGGGGGGGGGCACCGACATCAAAGGGCACTTTGCAGAAATTCGATTGGACTGATGCAGCCTGATATTTTGTACCCTAGTATAACTCTTATTGTATTATCTTATTTGCGTATACACATCTCTCCATCAACGCCCCCCCCCCCCCAAAGAAAAATGCATACTAGCACTGCAATATCCAATGTGCAAATTGGGATACAAGGAACAAGTTTTCTTTTGAGACAAAATGAGGTGAAATCATACTAGTTGCTAATGTAGGAATCTTCCGAATTAGAGTTAATATCTTGTTTATATCTTAACAAATTTTTTCCATTCGAAATAGCTTTGAGTTTGACCCACAGAAAATCATTAAAAGTCAGGGACGTAGCCAGGATTTGCAAAGTCGTATGCACGACTATCTGAGCGGAGCGCCACCATTGGTTGGCGCGGAGCGTACAAGAAAATTTTTGGTTTACAAACCCCTCAGATGGCCGGAAACGGCCCTTCCCGAGTGTTCATTCTGGTTCCCTGGCCTCTTGCTAACTTAAGACACCTCAATTTTTATGTAGAAAAAGGGCACATTTTTAACCTGAGGAAAAGTGGGGGGCACGTGCCCCCTGTGCCCCCCCGGTTCCGCCGCCCTTGACCATGATTGATCATGTGTAGTATTTATTCACTCACCATCGTGCTTTTTCATATCTCACTTGACTTCATTTAACCATGGATCGAGTTGTTATGTTCCATAACAACTCCCTGATTTAACACAGCCATGATCGTATATACAGGTCTACAGCTACAGTCTAGATATAAGGGGACTGGGGTTGAGAGTGGACCAGACTGGTTGCCCACACTGGAGGCTCTCAGTGTTTGGTGATCTTTCTTTAAAAAATGCTTAACGTTGGGGATCGCGAAGTTCAGGTTCTAAATATAAAATAATTCAAGGAGGAGATTGCGCTTTTGGAGGGGTCTCGGAACAGGTAGGTAGCGGGATATACATGTGGTGACGCAATATATGTGGATGCGCGCTCCGTTTGATGTAATGGAGTTATGAAATCATCGTTTTCCAATACATATTAGCATATGTTCGTCATGGTCGTGGGAGGGGGTTGGTGAACGGAGAGTCAAGATATATATATATATCAGTTCTCATGTTACTATTATTAGATAAATGCAAATCATTATATATATATATATATATATATATATATATATATATATATATATATATATATATATATATATATATATATAATAATGTGCATTTATCTAATAATAGTAACATGAGAACTGATGATAATGCCTTCTTTCATTCAGGAGAAAGAACAGAAACGGAACAATAAAAGAGACAGCATTCTCGAAATGGACATACATAAATTGAAAAGCCTCGCAGAGAAGAAGAAGAAAAGAAAAGAGAAAAAGCGAAAGGAGAAACAGGAGCTTGAGGACCAAGCTGCTAGTAAAGCAGAGATATCTGATACTGCTGCTGGTGGTGGTGGTGGTGGTTCTACTGCATCCATTGATACTAGCAGTTCAAAAGTGTCCAATGTTAGTACCGATTTCATTAACATCGCTCTTATCTCTGAAACATCTCAGAGGGTACATTGGGAACGAATGGTGGAGCGTAAGGGGTATTGGGAGGGGGAGAGTACAATAGACTGAAACCCAAAAGGGCATGGTTGATGTCAGCCGGTGCAATTCTTAAAATTAGCTGTTTGTTGTAGGCTTGGGTAGGATCTAAAGGTGGTCATATGAACAGGAAAATGGTATATTGTTATATTGTTATATCTTAAATGCACAATTGCAAGTTATCCTGGGTTTTTTTTTTTTTGAAGGATTGTTAACAAAGAAAAACTTATAATTGCATTATCTGATAAATTCTTTATTCTTCTATATTTCACACATGTACATGATACTAAACAAGAACAACATGGCAATATATACCTAACGTACTTCAACATTTCTGATATTCATCAGCTTTTTACCATTTATACATTAATATTCATAACTTTAATTCATATTCATAACCACGGCTCACCTTCATCTCATTTCATCCACTTCCATGCTCACTGGATCATTAGATTGATGACGGCTTAGAAGTTATTCAAGCAGCTTATGACGTAAGTGGCTAAGATCATATGTAGTATCTGTTCTTTTCGAGGGGAATGGTGATACACACCTGACGATGATCAGTCACTGTCTCGATGCAAGGGGACTGGGGCTGAGAGCGTATCAATCGTTCGGTAGTTTGGTTTTCGTACCCAGGTTCTTTCCTGGGTGACTTTTCTTAAAAACTATCTGCTCATTAGTTAGGTTTCCGTGACCAGGTTCTAACTTGGCGTGACTTTTCTTTCAAAATTTAAAAAGCAAAATATCTGTTTTCTTTTAATTCCCAATGATATGGATTACATAACGTCATCTTTGACTTTATGTCACATGACCAACACTACTGTGACTAAACATACGATTCCGTAAGAGAGTAGAGTACGTAGCACTCATTTTCAGCGTACTTAGACCTTAGACGAAAGCTCAATATAACAATATAAAACTTATCCATTTTAAAAATGAGGAAAATGAATCAGATATGTGTGATTTGACGTCTAAGTATCTTCAATCTTCTAGGCAACTTTTTTATGTTCCAAAGATTTCATTATTTGAAACGGCTGTCGCCAATAACCACACCGTTTTACTTTTTTGTGCTATCTTGTGTCTATCTTGAGTGACATCTCTTGAAAAAAAGGTGACAACACAAGTCAACACGACGCAGTATAATTTGTGAATTCTATACAAAAATGAATGAAATTTATCCCTTCTCAGGTCATATCAGGAAATTTACCAATATGATTTTTTTCTACCTCATCAAAGATTCCAAAACAGAATGACGACCAACACGTTGATACCAGCCAATCAAGCAGCTCCGGAAAATCACCAGAATTTGATGATAAACATGATAGCACCACTGAATTGGCTGCAGGTAGGTCATGGAGCACGATCCTCTACCGTTTAACACCTCTGAACCCCACCCTACTCCACCCCCTCCTCCACCCACATCGCCCTCCTCATGCTTTATAACATCTATGACCTCCTCATTCCTTATACGTATACCTCTATGACGTACAGTACACCAACATCTGATATTTAGTTCAATCATTGTGGAAACGTTTTATTGAAAATGTTATTACTTTTATTTTTTATATCAATCTCCGTCATTTTCTAGAAAGATGCGTATTTTTTCACATGTCAGGTGATTCAAGCTGGTTAAACCACCAGTTTGTAGTGACTCCTCTCAAATAATTTTGGTCTATGCTCTATGCTATCAACCGTCACCAAGCACCTCACCTCAGCACAAATTCTTAGCAACCCATGTCATCGGATTTTAGTGACGCCCCTGCTCACCCCTCACCGAGCACCCCTCCCCCCTTCTTCTACTTACCCCATGAAATCATATTTACCTTTTGCTCACTTTTGATATTTATATTCCATTTATCCTCCAACTATTTTTGTCTCTTAACTTATCAACAGTGAAAGAGAAACCGAAGAAGAAGAAGCCAAAAGTGAAATGTTGTCCAACATTCTGCTGCAATTGTTGCCATAATATTTGTATGTGTCCATCTTCGGTTCATAAAGTCTGGTTAAAGATCCAGTTTGTATGTCAGTGGATCGTCTTGGATCCCTTGATGGATCTCTTCATCACAATAATCATCCTCGTCAATACTCTACTCCTCTCTCTGGATCAATATCAGATCAATCCGACATTGGAATCCATTCTCTCCATCGGTAACACGGTAAGCTTCAGCCTCAACAAGAATTATAAAACAACATCCCAGCTATAATACATGATAATGACCGGGGCTTCGAGTTTCAGTTCGGCCCTGGCGCGGATATGTCACAGTCATTCCCCCCCCCCCCTTTCACCTTTATGAAGTGTAAACATTAACTTAAGTATAATATGAAAGGAGAATATATTATTCTTTCCCATGATTCCTCGCGGATTCCTTGATTAACCCCGGGCCTGCACGGGCTGTAATCCAATTGAACAGCCTTAAAGTAAGTTAAGCTCACATGACAGGGAATAACAGATTTTAGATTTAAGGAAATTGTACCCCACCAACCACCATCATAACTTGCGGCGATCCTTGATGATCTCAAATACTATAGCTCAAGCACCCGTTATAGTGCTAAGCTGACTTAAAGGGTGTACCGGATTGCAGAGAAGAAAGCAATATGTCTGTCTACAGTAAGGGAATATAGTTCATCCCTTTTTCAGTGATGTTCCGTCATGCGCAGTTAACATCACTTTGACGTGTGAACAAACCGATTAGTTTTACAAGAGAAATACTATCCAATGCATGTAAATAGAAACTCTATAACTTTCAATAATACGCGCTTTAATATTTATTTTAAGGTTATTACGTCATTTTAACAGTTTCAGCAACCGTTGTAACACTATAAATACGCCTCTTAGCCTAATTTATTCATTTATGTTTTTATTCCCTCGTTCGTTAAATTTGGGAATTATTGTTTTGTTTTGTTTTAATAAACAAATATTTATTTAATTGCCAATATTCTTGGTATCTTTTTTTTCAGATCTGTACTGTCATATTCTTCATTGAATGCGCGCTGAAACTCTGCGCACTCGGGTATTTATTCTTCCGGAACAACTGGAATAATTTTGACCTTTTCATTGTCATCACGAGTTTAGTCGAGATGCCACTGCAGGGGCTCAAAGGTCTCTCTGTGCTCAGGACATTTCGGCTGGTATGTGTCTCATATTTTGTCAAAGCAAAATGTTAGGAAATTAAATTGAATTTAGTACAACTGGTATATCTAAATACATCCTTAGTCTGCCGAAAATGTGTATTCACGCCTGCCTGTACTTAGAAGAAAACTTTAATCATTTTCCTTTTGTAATGCATTTTTTTTTTCATTTTTCATAATGTCAAAACAAAAAATATAGCAAATAACAAACCGTCATAACTTTGCAGAAGCAAAAGTAATGTATTGTATATAAACCAGATCGAAAAATGGATATAACTTTAAAATGAAAATAGTTTTTATATATCAATTTGTATACATTGAGGCGTTCATACGTGTAACATATTCTTTCAATTCCAATCAAAATGGAACTCAGAAATAGTACAAGTCAAAGGTCATCAGTATTGCCACTACTAATGCACGTAAACAATCCAATAATGGTCAAACTTACACTGACACTTTCAAGGTGACCATTGGCCTACAGAGACATATTGCAGTCAAAATCTACGAATAATTCGAAGAGTGAACTCCTTAATATACAACTGTATTTTTCTTCATCAACTACTTTTGTTAGCCATATGCATGTAGGCTACAAAAGTTTGAGGCATTACCAATGACATTAATTAATTTAAAACAATTGTAGGTGAAAATATAACTAAGATTTGTTCTTTTAGAACCGTATATTGTATATTTTTAAAAAGTGAACAAATAACCTCATTCCTCATTCAATTTATTCTCTTCAGTTTAATTAACTTAATAAAAACAAATGTCAGTATTAGATTTTTATGTTTCTATTTTTCTTACCTTGTTCTTTTTTCCTTCTCCGTAGCTAAGGGTGTTGAAGTTAGCGCAATCTTGGACCACTATGCGTGTTCTTCTCTCCATCATATTCAGCACATTGGGAGCAGTAGCCAACGTGTCCGTGGTATTGATCATAATAGTTTACATCTGCGCCATTATTGGAATGCAGCTGTTTGGAGAAAACTATACACCGGCTAACTTTCCCGACGGTGTACCGAGATGGAATTTTGTCGACTTCCCTCATTCCATTATGCTCGTGTTTCGTATCTTGTGTGGTGAATGGATAGAACCCCTGTACGACTGTATGAACTGCAGCAACACAGGCTTATGTATACTTGTCTTTATCACAACCTTAATGGTTGGAAACATATTGGTAAGTATATGCTTAATGAATCTTACATTTTGTGATATACTAGACATGGAGGGAAATTACTTATCATTTCACAGAATTCTTAGGATATCTCCTACACGGGTTCGATCAGGGAACAGACAAATCAGACCAATGTTCACTGGTGTTGAAATGACAACTTGAGGTGGCACCACCAAATCATTGCTGTGATAAAAAATGTTGGCAGTAACTTCCTTACACCCCCCTCCCCGTCCCGTCCCCGTGTAGTGACGCTGATGTATTATTTTTTTTTTATTATTATTATTATTATTATTATTATTATTATTATTATTATTATTATGATGATGATGATGATGATGATGATGATGATGATGATGATGATGATGATGATGATGATGATGATGATGATGATGATGATGATGATCATCATCATCATCATCATCATCATCATCATCATCATCATCATCATCATCATCGTCATCATCATCATCATCATCATCATCATCATCATCATCATCATCATCATCATCATCATCATCATCATCATCATTATTTTTATTATTATCTTTTCATTAGATTTTGAATCTGTTTCTTGCCTTGCTGCTGAACTCATTTGCGTCTGACTCTCTCAAGAAGGAAGAGGAGGAATCTAGACTTGGAATGGCATTCGCTAAACTGAAACGAGCCGCCTTTGCTGTCTGTTGTTTCTGTTGCTGTTGTCTCCCTCGTCGTTATCGTAACAGGGTCGGTGATAGCAAAGAAAACGTTCAGGACGAGAGTCGGCAACCAGCAGTGGAAGAGGCAAAGGAGGCGCAGGAGATAGAGACATCGATCATGCGCACTGACGCTCTAGTGGTAGTCAAGGATACTGAACAGGGAAACCATCAAGAAAATGGGACGGTCAATGGAGGCTTTGAACTGAATGGTGAGTACAGAAATATCAATTGTTAGATGACTAGTCAAATCTTTTCATTTGAGTTTACCCTGATAGTAAACGCCGATTTGGGTACCAAAATCCAAGGTACCGATGGAAGTTTAAAAGTATGTATTAGGTGTCTTCCGTTGTGACATAGAGAGGATTTCGTCTTTTACTTTATCTTCGGTTCTAGTGACGTCACAGGATCACAAAGAAATTTCGAGCTCTGTTCTGTTACTCGGCAACGTGGAGAAATTACGTCATATATAATAAGCAAAATCATAACACGCGAAGCCTAACAAGAAACATGTAGCAGCCTATACCCGGATACTTTGGCGTTAACCTTTCAACAACGAGTCACATGTTGTTAACTTGCCTTGACTATATCCCACTCCACTAAGTCGGCTGCTATACGTTATTGTTTGATGTAGAACTATTCTGTTTAAAATGAGGCGAGCAACCCTTAAAGTAAATACCTTTTTCAATTTCGATTTCATACTCTTTTTTTTTGCTCACTAATAATAATTTTTCACTTTACAGAGGAACCCAGAAATGGTACATTACCCAAAGAAGACATCCACCATCTAAAACCATTGACTAACGGAGTCATCACTAATGGAAGTCTTCCAAATATTTATACCAATGGGTCACACAAAAATGGAAGCGCCCTAAGTTTGAAGGTAAGATGGCATGCGTAGAACGCCATTAGTGACATCGCTGGAATTTATAGGAGTAATTGTTGAGCACTCTTTGTCTTTCATGCCAACTATCAAGTTTATAATTGTTCGTGTTTTCACTAGTGTTATATAGATCCCCAAACCACCTCATCTTTTTATTGTAGAAAAAAAAAGAGCTATGGATGCAACTGGGGCAAGTAGAATTTTTTTTTTTTAACTTCAGATTAATATCAAAGAAAGTACAGATTTTTGGCTCATGTTGGACTTTTTGACGACGTCTTTGTGAACGGCACCCTAAAATACGAAAGAACACCAAAAATTACTCTTTATTTTCCAATTTTGGTAAAATTGTGGCATTAGCATTTTTTTTTAAATATATGGTATCGTCATTAGTAACCTAAAATGACGGTTCATATCAAGTAAGTACTAAATAGATATAAATTGAGTAAAACGAAACTGGCAAGTTACCCATTAGATGTTTTATTCTTCAGAGGGTGTCGAGAGCCAGTTCTGACCCGGAAACACTATGTCAACTTTCCCCCTTTCCAGTCTTCACTTTACATAATATGCATTTAAGAAATGAGAATGCATTATTACCCATTCCATATTTCCACCGGACCATAAATTGACCTTGGTCCGCTGGGCTGTAGTTCCCTACCCAATCCTCCCTCCTCCCTCCCCCTCCCCCTCCCCCTCCCCGCTCTCACCAGACTGACTAACCATTTTGCCCTAAACTTGTAAGTGTTAAACGAATCGATCGTGTCTAATTTACACCAACACAGGAAATCGCCCGCAGTCGGCCTCCCTCGGCTGCACTCTCCATCAGTAAAAATGCCGAGACAGGGGAGATAGAAGCTAAATTAAAACTTGAAGCAGAAGAAGGCACACCCCCATCTGTCAATGGACATGCCACCCCTGTACCCCCAGACGTTATCGTAGATGAACCAGAGACCGTGTCCATCGAGGACCCAGTTAAGCCCTGCTGCCCTGGCCCTATCTCCCGTTGGTTCACCAGGAAATGCCCTTGCGTCTGTTGTAAGACACCTGAGAACAGTGTCTTTGCGCGTGGATGGCGCAAGATCCGCGAAGTCGTGTGTTCAATTGTGGAACACCGAATCTTCGAATGGTCCATCCTGATTTGCATATTCATAAGCAGTTTGACGCTGGTAAGTGACAATGACTTAAAGAGTAGAAGTCTGACTATGTTTTAATGTCAAAATAATTCTTGCATTTCCAGTAGCTGTTAGATCAGGGGCGTATCCAGGATTTTCCACTAGGGGGGGGCGTCAGGCATGAATGATCGCCGTCCTGGGGGATGGGTCTAAGGGGAGGGGTGGACAATTTTTGCTTTCGTAGAAGGGCTGAAATGCAAAATGGTGCCATATGTGATCCATTTTTCGACCTTAATATAAACAACATTTCCAGTAAATATGGACACAAAATGCACAATTTAGTATGGCTGGCATGTCACTTAGTGTTTATAGTGATAATACAAATACAATTACCATCTATGTTTCTAAAACTATTATGCCGCCAACTTCACCAGAACCTTTTGTTGGCAAACAAAAAATAAAGCATACGGGAGGGGGGGGGGGGGTTGAGAGCGATCACCGACATCTCACATAAAGGTCGTCATCATTTTTTTTTTTTGCCAAACTGTTTTGTTGTTGATGACGGCCAATAGGGGGGCGCGCGCCTGTTGCGCCCCCCTGGATACGCCCCTGCAGAGTTTGGTTGCCAGATTACTTATATAACTTTACCAAATCTGTACGGAGTCTTAGACCTTTACTTATAGCATTCTTTGTTGTTCAACTAATATAATCTGCTAGATTTCATTTTAAACCAACGGAATTTTAATTAGGTCGAAATTAATGATTCCATGCGAGTAGAAGCATCTTGTCACACAGACAGTGTTCGTGCACATGGTACTGACTGACTAGTCTCGATGTAAGGGGACTAGTAGGGTCGAGAATGGTTTGAAGATGTTTGGTTCTTTTTCATGCCGAGGTTCTATCTTGAGTGACCTTCAGTATTAAGCACATGCAAAAACAAATTGGAAAAAGTTTCAAAAAGTTTCATTTTGATCATTCCTTGATGGAAATGTTCTCAAAAGCTACCGAATAATCAAAAATCACAATGCTTCTTACAAATACATTATTAGTTCTCCTCTTCAAGTGCTATATATGAAGGTTATGCAATACTGTTATAACAAAAACTGGCTGCTGTAACGGACTACTGGCCGTATTTAATCGTTATTCTCTCTTTTTTTTTTCTCTTGTCTATTTCCCAGGCTTTTGAAGACATTTATCTTGACGAGAAACCGTTCTTTAAAGAATTCCTTCGGATATTAAACTACGTATTTGTGGGGATATTCTTTATCGAAATGCTTTTAAAATGGGTCGGAATTGGCTTTAAAGTTTATTTTACAAGTTTTTGGTGTCTTCTGGATTTTGTAATAGTAGTGGTGAGTATAGATATAATATTTATATATTAATATATATATATATATATTATATATATATATATATACATATATATATATATATATATATATATATATATATATATATATATACATATATGTAAATATATATATATATATATATATATATATATACACACACACACATATATATATATGTATATGTTAATATAATAGTTTCTATCAAACACGGAAAGTTACGGAAATCTATATGACATGAGCTTGCTGGCTTGCCATCTCACCAGATTTAAACCATTCCCTAGAACTTCACAAAATCTTAATATTTTTCTTTGCGAAATCTGATAACCACACAGAGAGCCTCAGCCATGGACATATATTTGAAAGTACTATTTTGACAGATTTAAATCGCAATTTCTTTAACTTTTACTATACATAACGAAGACAATCAATGTACATAGTTTTGTAGTCTTAGAGATATTTATATTTTTTTGTTTCAGATATCCCTTACCAGTGTAGGGGCAGAAATCCTAAATTTGGGCGATATTGGTGCATTTCGGTCACTGCGCACACTCCGTGCCCTTCGACCCCTTCGAGCTATATCAAGATGGCAGGGCATGAAGGTTTGTTTCAATATTTCTATTCCTTTTTTAGAGTGCCATCTGTTTCATACGGAAGCTTAAAAGTGCCAACAACATAAGAAAAACTTTGCCCCATAAGTTGACATTTTACAGTAAATTGTTTAGATAACAAGATAATGTCTTATCAAAAATTTAAAAAAATGTTCGATTGCGCAGTTGCTTTGACTGAGCAATTGAACAATTTTCTGCAAAATGTTTAATTGACAACTTATCATATCTCGTCAATTCAACATTTTCTGCAAAATGTTCAATTGTTCACTTCATTCCAACTGAGCAAGTGAACAATTTTCTGCAAAATGTTTAATTGACAACTTATCCTATCTCGTCAATTTAACATTTTCTGCAAAATGTTCAATACTATGTTGGAGTTCATACTATATATATGTCCAGCTTACATAAGGTTATATGTATGTAAGAGAGGAGGATGATGACCGGTGGTCGGTGAAAGAAGTTACATGGGGCGCAGCCCATTCCTCTTACCTCCCACACCCTCCCCTCCCCCCCCCCACCTTCCCCTCCCCCGTTTTGCATCTCAACTCTACTGCATGAATAAATTCAGCAACAGGTATGATAAGCGCCTACAGAAGAAAAATCCTTATAAATGTTAATATCCATACATATATATATAGAGAGAGAGAGATCATATATTGCTTAAGGGCATTGAAGACTCGCCCCAAACCGCGTGCCGCGCTCTGAAAAAGTTCACTTTTCGTTGCTTGCAAGTGAAGTTTTCTTCTTGTCGCTACAAAATGCAGACAGTAATGAAACGTGATACCTTGTTATCTTTTATCTAGACATGAGATGTCCATCGCTGCTATGTACACTGTGTTGTGGGTATTGACCGTAGCTGTATGTATTGACTGTACACTAATGTCTAATTACCGACGGTAGCAAGCTGTGTGTGTATTTTCTGGGATAGATGGTGGTGTCTAGCACTTCTGTTACACCTCATTCGAAACTAGGTCAGATTACCGGCATGAGACGTTTCTTTGTGCGCGAGTCAGCTCACACCCTTTAATTCTCTTTTCCAGATTGTCGTGAATGCCCTTGCCTTTGCCATACCATCTATCGGTAACGTACTCTTAGTATGTATGATGTTCTGGTTGATCTTCGCTATCATTGGTGTCCAAATCTTCAGAGGAACTTTCTACAGATGTACGGACGATGAGGGTAATATCCTACCCATCAATATCGTTGATAATATGACCGAGTGCCTCCAATTAAACTATACGTGGTCAAATTCTAAAATACACTTTGACAATGTATACTACGCGGGGATCGCCCTCTTTCAAGTGGTGAGTATACCCACCCCCCCCCCCCACCCGTCTGAATAAACACATGTGTACTTTACCCGACTTTGCAGACATTATAAAAGAAAATGTGACTATACAACTTGAACGTGTGTTTCTTTTCGGGGGTTCGACCTGGAGTCACGCAACCCCAGTACCTGAATCTTATAACTAGGTACTTAAACATTAACTACGTCATTACTTTATGAGTGACTCAGTTAGGTTTAAAATAGTTACGAATCAATATAGTATTGCTAACAAATACGTTTTTTTTTTCATCGAGAAGATCATTTCTTTTGAAATCCCGTCCATCTTCAGGTCGGACGAGAGGGTGGGATGGGACTTTAGCCTCGGGGCCCATGAAAAGTGGAGTTTGCACGGGAAAATATGGGATAGATATTAGTGTTTACTCAGTTAAATTATGGACTTAAAGAAACATGCATGTGCAAAAAGGGACCCGGTGACATTACTTTCCACGGGGCCCGGCCTGTCGCTCTGCGCCTCTGTATATGCCGCAATCAAGAATCCAACCATTGCAATTATGAGTAGACGCCCTTTCTCATGGTTTTGCAACGTATACACTGTGAACTCTGATTTGTAGCCCAAAGTCAAACAAATGGTTTTACATTGATTGCAACTAAGTTCCGGTTATAATTAGCTCAGTTGGTAAGAGCACATGATTGAATTGAATTTCCCCGAGTCCTGTTATAGCCAGTAGTTTTACTGTTCTATCAATATTTCAAATAATTAGGCATCCTTATCTATACTGTTTCAGTACTATCACTATTCCAATACCATTTACCTCGTTCCTTAGAAAGTTTACAAACAGTTAGCGATGTATATCATTAGTCTATTGGATTTGATGATGTTGCTGTCTACTTTTCTTAATTGATGTAAATACCATTTTTAATTTCAGGCAACTTTTGAAGGTTGGATGGAAGTTATGGAGGCTGCAGTTGACAACAGAGGGGTAAGACCATCATTACCCAATTAATGACGCTGGTGGGAAATTTGAAAGGGGTGCAGGAGGGGTTTAAATCATCATCAATAGCGAGCAGATTTTTAGGCGTAACCTCAAGTGTTTAATATGAACGAAGTACGCCCAAAAGTATCCCTGTTGGGGCAGGGGAAGTGGGAAGGGGGTTTGCATGAAGAGGAGGGACAGCGGGTGAAAGTATTATAGAGTGATTCAAGATTTAGAGAGTGGTTGGTTACCCAATTCATTTACGTCATTTAAATATTTAGAGAGTGGTTGGTTACCCATTAGTCATTTAAAACAATCTATATTGATAATTTTGTGGGTGCAAACCAGAGAAGTATCATGCAAACTACTATACATGAGTAACAGAACTGGTAACTCTTAAATTGTGTTGAAGCACTGAGAACATTTGTCTCATTTTTTACGGAGTGAATTTTATTAGTTTCTTTGAGAGATATTACTTAAAACTGGACTATTACAATAAATTGAAAATCCACAATGTTAACTCATTCAACCGAAAGGAATCTTTAAATGTGTTAAGATCCCTCGCCCTCCCCCCTCTCTTCCCCCTCCCTTCCCCGTCCCTCCCCCTCCCCTCCCCTCCCCTCCCCCTCATTCGTCCTTCTCCTACACTTGTCACATCGTTGCCTCACGCAAGTACAAAAACATATATTATTTACGTGGAAATATTTTTATAGAATCAAAATATACGGTTAAGTTGTGATAAGTTCAAGTATAAAAAGTCAAACAATAATAAGGAGATATCAAATTTAAATATTTATCTTTTCCATGTATTATCACTGTTTTCGAAAAAACACGTCACAAGTCAACCTTAAACCTTATCCTTTAAAAGTGGACTTTTCGGCTACAAGGAAGCTTTGACCAGACATGTTTGGTTTTCTTTCTCTGTATAGGTTGACAAGCAACCATCTCGTGAGTCTTCCTTCCCAGCATATTTATTCTTCGTGGTCTTCATCATCTTTGGATCATTCTTCTTCCTCAACCTCTTCATCGGTGTTATCATCGATAATTTTAACACTCTTAAAAGAAAGGCAAGTATCTATGTAAATTAATTAATTAAATTTAAGTCTAATTTGCCAGTTTCGTTATCCGTGTCAATTATTTGTTTGCGATGTTTAGCTTTTTGTCGAGGACTATTCCATTACATTTAGAACAGACAATCAATCATTTAAACTGGAAACTTACAAAAATTGGTCTGACCGGGGACAGAGTTCATATTAGCCCCTTTTAAGGCGTATCGGCCAATTTGTCTTTTGCCAAATGCGCTGGAACGATCCTTACTATTCATCACGCTATGAGCTATTCGTTCTTTTGATTGCGCCGGCCTCTAAAAGCGTATGTAGAAAGGGGACGAAAATATAACAGCCCTAAGCATTTTCCTATTTTTATGTAGGGAGACTCATTCGCGTCGCTGGGCAGACTCAGCAGAGTCTAAGTTCATATATGTTCATATATGTTCATATATGTTCATGTATGTTCATATATGTTCATGTATGTTCATATATGTTCATATATGTTCATATATGTTCATATATGAACATATATGAACATATATGTTCATGTATGTTCATGTATGTTCATGTATGTTCATGTATGTTCATATATGTTCATATATGTTCATATATGTTCATATATGTTCATATATGTTCATATATGTTCATATATGTTCATATGTTCATATGTTCATATATGTTCATATATGTTCATATATGCTCATATATATTCATATATGTTTATGAGGTTATAGCATCGCTGACAATAATAAAGCTAAAACAAGATAAATTAGTTAATAATCGTGTCAAAAAGAATTTGTCTATAGGAATGACCGAGTGCCACGTGAAGTACGCCATTTGCCATATATGACCCAGTGAATGGCCTGGTTTTTTTTTATCTACATTACGTATATGATGAGAAACTACAAACACCTTCCATTTCACAACTGCCGCTTCCATGCGAACAGTATATAGTTTACTGTGTTAGTTTTCAAAACAGATATTATACACATTATACCTTGGTAATAACCACCTGTATAGGTACTTCATATTTACTAAACAACAATGCTTTGTATATTAATGAAAGCTTCGTTATGTCCGTTCTACAGTATGAAGGTGATCGGACTCTTGACGTGTTTATGACCAGTAATCAAAAGAACTACTATCAGACGATGAGAAAACTAGGAAATAAGAAACCAACCAAGCAGATCAAAGCACCGGGGGTGAGTATTTATCTGTCTTGTATCCTCTAAACATCCATTTTCACCCGGCTTCCTACCCTTGATACCGCCAAGGGAGCATTGGCCTGCCGGTTAACCAGCCCGGGAAGTTGAGGTGTCGAAAGGCGTCAATATCCTCTTGGCAGCAAAAGACGCTAGTGAGATTTATGCGAGGCGCCAAATGCGTCGCTTGTATCAAGGCACCAACCCCGCCGGTTGATGCATTGAGCCAGTACAGCAATTAAATAGGACCCAGTCCGTACCTGTAATGTTACATACCAAGAAAGAAGATTTATAAGTATAGAAATACACGTAAAAAGTCGTTTCTCAATCCCCTTTTCATAATTATCATTCCATTCAAGTTAAAAATCCATGCATGTCAGCTTTACATCCTTCTCATGCGTGCTCTAAAGTTCAGATTCATTGTCACAGGGAATATATTTCTCGATCGTTCCTGAGTTAAGAATCAGGTAAGAACATGGACGCCGCAATCAGAGAGGACACCGATTCTTATAGCCCTATGTAGAGTTTCTTATTTTTGAATGTTGAATATGACGATATAGGCATGGTGCGTTCATTAACTTTTGTCATTTTAGCAATGTCTTTATTTCATTCTGGTATAGATGCATGCTGTAAAATTCTCTGATTTTTTTGGCCACGGAAATCATTTAAGAAATAGTTCATTTAGCTATATATCTTTGTGATGATATATAACCCACTTGTCTGCAGGACTACACCAGCAATGTGTCTGTGTCAGTAGAAGCCGTTCTAACAATTCCGTACATCGAATTGCATGAATTCATGTATTTTTTTATCTCTATGCATGCTGTAAAATTCTCTGATTTTTTGGGCCACGGAAATCATTTAAGAAATAGTTCATTTAGCTATATATCTTTGTGATGATATATAACCCACTTGTCTGCAGGACTACACCAGCAATGTGTCTGTGTCAGTAGAAGCCGTTCTAACAATTCCGTATATCGCATTGCATGAATTCATGTATTTTTTATCTCTATGCTTTCTCTTTTATGCTGCATGTTTATTCATCTATAGGCGGGAGTAAGTATTTGTTCCTTCACATGTAATACATATTCCTTTGTATAAGCTTTAACCTTGTTTCCTTTTCTCGATCTTTCCATCTCTCACACACATTTCTTTCTTTGTTTTGCGTGTGTTGTGATATTTCTTTCTTTCTTACTACAATACTTTGAAATTTTAACTTTCATCTCTTTTCATGTTAGATCGCCGACTAGTTTTCTTACAATTCAAACAATTTATGAAAGTTTTTAAATGAGAAAAAAAAAAATCCTGTGTTTTTTACCACTACAAAATTCCAACAATCTTCTGTCGTTCCTTGATACGTTTATCCTCTACCTAGTTATCATTTACAAATATTGAGCAATAATACGTGGTAACCTATTGTCTCTCAGCTCTATTGTTCCTTAATAGACTGATTAAATATTTGTACACATCTTCTTTCCCTACAACTATATTATACTAATACGTTTTCGCTCATACACAAAAACAACCTATTGTCTACACTCCCTATTATTCTTTACCCCATTTAAACAATGCACATATTGTTCCTTACACATTTTGACGTATATACTTTTATTTTATCCTTTACACACCTTAAACAATACCCACATTGTCTCTAACACCTATTATTCTCAACACATTAATTTCTTTACAATACATATAGCCATATATAATATATGTATACATGTAACACGTGTTAGTTTTATACATCTATTGTCCTATATTCATTTAAAATATGCATACATTGATATAATAATAATATTCGATTTATATAACGCTTTATACCAGTGAAAGGTCTCAAAACGCATTACAGACGTTATATTACCCCTGGTCAAATGATAACCTGTCCCAGAGACAATCCCTCCAGGCGGCTGCAGTTATATACTGCGCCCAATGACAAGTTACCTCATAGGTACCCATTTAACCCCTGGGTGGAGAGAGTCAAGTGAGATAAAGCATCTTGCCCAAGGACACAACGTAATGGACTAGGTAGGAATCGAACCAGCAATCCTTGGATCACAAATCCGCCACCACGCTCTCTAAACCGTATATAGGCCATTATTACCCTGTACATATACCTACATTTTACTCACTTATTTTTTATAAACTTACCTTGCATAAAAAAAAATATTTTTTTTTATTTCAAAAAACGTTTTATCAAATTAATCATCTTAATAACAACTTAACAATCCTGTTCCTTTTTCACTTTTCTTCACAGAATAAAATCCTGTCATTTTGCTACAAATTGACGAAAAGTACGAAGTTTGAGGTTGCCATAGTGATTGTGATTCTATTAAACATGGTGGCGATGATGATAGAACACTACAATATGTCAGAGACATTAGTTCAAGTCCTCGAAGTTATCAACATCATATTTACGGTCATTTTTGTCCTGGAATGCATACTTAAACTCTTCGCGTTGAGATGGTACTACTTCAAGAGTCCATGGAATGTCTTCGATTTTATTGTAGTCGTCTTTTCAGTATTAGGTAAGAAACAATGGAAAATGGGAGGCAGGATAATCATAGATTCAACAGGAGATCATTGTTATTATATTTGTAAATATCTTTGGTCCTTGCACACTACATTCCTTGATATGATTCCTCATTATACTGAAAACGTCGTCACATTAATTACCACCGTCCAACCCCCCCCCCCTCCCTCATCCCATTCTCCAGCCGCTTTACCCTCCCTAGTACCCCTGTGGCACTTGATCCCATTACCATATCTAACTAGATAGTCCCTTTCTTCACGTCCCGTCCTTTTAATTAGTACTGAGAGGGGTTGTTGGTAAAAACAGCTGTCGACAATCGTGAAAGAGTGACTAGTTTCTGTTATATTCAATAAGCTAGAATATTTGTCACCTTTTTAACTTATAACACTCCGATTTTTTTAATTTTTTTTTTACTGTTCGTTTACAGGTATCGTAATGAATGATGTCCTTTCGGCTTTTATTAACCCGACATTACTACGAGTTTTTCGTCTCCTGAGAATCGGGAGAATTTTACGGCTCGTTAAATCGGCGAAAGGGCTCCGAAAACTGCTCTTTGCATTAGTAATATCGCTGCCAGCACTCTTCAACATTGGTTGTCTCTTATTCCTTGTCATCTTCATCTATGCAATTATTGGAATGTCCCAGTTTTCTCGTGTCAGGATACAGGGAGCCCTCGACGATGTTGTCAACTTCCAGACATGGACTAAAAGCATGTTGTTATTATTTCGAGTTTCCACCTCTGCCGGCTGGAATGATATACTGGACGCGTTGATGACGGACGGACCTCCTGATTGTGACCCCAACTATGGAGGATATTCTACTGGTGACTGTGGAAGCACCGCTTTCGCGTTTGCGTTTTTCTTAACTTTTCTAGTCATTAGCTTTCTGATTATCATCAATACGTACATTGCTGTCATCTTGGAGAATTTCAGTGCTGCGCATGCCCAAGAGGAAGTCGGAATTACTGAGGACGATTTCGGTATGTTTTATCAAATTTGGGAGAAATATGATCCAAACGCGACCCAGTTTATCCTCTTGGATCAATTATCTGACTTCTGCGATGACCTGGAGTTGCCTCTGAGGTTGGCGAAACCAAACCAGATCAAATTAGCTGGTCTAGACTTACCGATTTATTACGACACGAAACTGCATTGCTTAGACGTTTTATTCGCTCTAACGAAAAGAGTTCTTGGAGATGTAGAAGAAAGCGAAGATTTCGCGGAATTACAGAAACAGATGACGGAACAATTTATGGCTGCATTTCCTGATTTGGAACGCATTAAGCCAACCACAACAACGATGCAACTGAACAAAGAAAATACCGCGGCTAAAAGATTGCAAAGGGCGTGGAGATTACACAAACTTAAAACAGAATTAGCCAAAGCTGTCATCGCGAGCCGAAATAAAGGAAGCAACACAGCCTCACGTGTGACCTCGGCAAGGTCAACACTACCTCCTGAGACGGAAAAAGAGCCAGGAAAGCTCGATGGCAGTTTCAACGGGTCACTCGGTTTGCAAGTTCCTGGATGCAGCACGGGGATATCTCGATCAACTACCCCGACAATACACGAAGATGAGAGCGAAGGGGTGGACAACGCTAACAAAGGAGAAAAATATCACGTGACCAATGATGAAGATGATGGCGTCCCTACGATAGATGCATAAATATAAAGGAGAGAATAAGAAAATTTATGACAACTTTAATAAAAAATCTGAATGAAAGAGGAAAGAAACGAAATTTGTTTCAAACTCCTCCAGTATTTGAGATGTTCGAAGTTAGATTCCAGTAACAAAGAAATGTAAAGGTTTGTTAAAAATAGTGTTGATGCGTTAGTGTAAGAGGGGGTGGGGGCTCTTAAATGGCAGCCCCCCCCCCCCGTTCAAACGATACTTAAATGAATCGATTGAATGCGTGGGCTGTTACATAGCATCAAATAGTGAGGTATAAGTGGCGTCAAATTCTGAGAGATACACGAGTGGGATGGGAGAGGGGATGGATTCCTAGGTTCCAGTTATTCTTCTTCAAGATGTATTTATTTCATGAAAAGCTCCGTTGTAAATATAACTTATTAAACCATGTTTGGAACCATGGATTACGTTATGCTTGTGTAGGAAAATAGATAATATATTGTGCAATATGTTTGACGTGCTTAAGTGATGTAGATGATATGAAAATAATGTAATTACACGACAACCAAACATGATTGTTAATTGAGTTATGACGTAGAATCACTTATTGTATCTTGAGTTGTATGTTGAACTGATAATGCTCCTTTAATGTCACACCCTGAACTTTCTACGTTACTGGAACATGGAATGTTGGGAATGTCTCCAGACTTTTGTTTATTTCAACCATTCTACAAAGAAAAATTAATGATCTCCAAATGTTAAATACCCAGTTTCACTCGTGATCAAAATGTTCAAAGGTGTATCAGCCAGTTTGGACAATTTAACTAATAATACCACTCTCTCTGTACTGTCCTCTCATATCATGCTTCGAAGCACTCCTACTGACAGTACGAACAGTTCCAAACCTTTATCTGACCCTGATGGTAATACCACCATATACTGTCCTCTTCTATCATGCTTCGGAGCACTCGTACTGACCGTATAAACAGTTCATAACCTTCGTTTGATAGAAAAATGATATTCATTAAGTGCTTTATTGTCAGTACAAAGGCGTTGAAGCGTAACGTAAAATTGCAGTGTATCAAAATATATTCCATCTGGGTGACGTGTCATGTCTAATGAATATTCATGATGTATTTAGCCTCATACATACCGAATTATCCACATCTTCGCTCTCAAATATTGTGTTTCGTGTAGGGTGTATGCAAAGGTTTATAGAGGTGCATTTCCTTATGATATACATTAACTGTTTTATCTAACTGTGATAATAAGGTTGTAATGTACATGCATGTATAAATGAATATTCATGATGTAATTTTTTGGCTTTACCTTACTTCCGGTTGTTTGCAGTTTGGATTGCTATTGGTTTATTTGTATAATGAATATGCATATATTTCGGTATGTAATGATTACCTTCATGTAGTGTTACACTCTCAAAGTTAGTGATTCAATACAGGTTTCCTTTATGAATGAATTTTATGATTTTACTTAAAATAAATGAAAATATGAGTTTGTACTTTACGTCCTTTTGTTTGTACTTTCTTTTCGCCTTCAGTGTCTCTTTTTTTTTCTTTTTTAGCTTGCAATTTTTCGTCACCTGTGAAGTTCTTTGTCACCCATTACAGGCGCGTATCCAGGATTTTTAAACCCGGGGGGCGCGAATTACTATCTAAGCGGAGCGCCACCATCGGTTGGCGCGCAGCGTACAAGAAAATTTCTTGTTTTGAAACCCCCCCAGATCACCGGAAACGGCACTTCTCGGGCTTGAAATGACCAACCAGATGTACACTTTTTGCCTGAGAACCAGGTATTTCCTAATAGCTTTTTTTTTCCATCCATAACCTTTTTGAAGTTTGTCAACCCGGCACACATCATGTTCGACCTGATGGCATCTCCTGTGGGTCTTTGCTTTTGTAGGTGATTCTACGTCGCGGCCCACAATACCCGTCAGCCCCACTTTTCAAGGTTTTAAGCCCCATATTTGTTCCGAATTTGAAAATTCACATTTCTCGTGAGTAAACTCACTTGAAAACCATACCCATAATGTTGTACAAAATTTCATCTATGGACAACCAATATAGAAAAACTTCCTTGAACCCCTAACAGACCGGTCAAAATTGCACGAGTAGAGGGAAGTGTGATGCAGAATGTTGGTCAGAAATTTTCGAAAATTCAGACACAGTTAATTTATTGGTGTACAAACATTAAAACCTCTTATAACGGCTATTATAAAACTTGGTTGAAGGAAATGAAAAAATAGCAGATAATTCCGAAAGCGAACACTACACACATAGGCGTAGGAGGCGCGGCGGCAGTGGCGGAGCTAGGGGTATTGGTCAGGAGTGGCGAAAATGGTCTGTAGGAGCGCTTTCGACACTATCTAAGCGGAGCGCCACCACTGGTTGGCGCGTAGCGTAGAGAAAATTTTTGAATAAAGATACTCCCTAGATCGCCGGAAATGACCCTTTCCGGGCCTGGCTAATTTGCAGATAAACGAAGAATAAGGTGTCATCGCCAAATTACACCAACAAAATGTGAGAAATGTCAATAAGTATATGAGAGCGCAATAAAAATGTTAATAATCTAGAATAAGTAAAAAGTGGTAAAGAGCTGAAAAAGGCGCCAGCAGTCCATTTGAGTCCGTCAGGGGGGGGCATCCACCCCCCGACCGTATGGACGCTCCGCCACTGCGCGGCGGGGGTGCAGCCCCTAATTCGCCATTACTAATGTAAAAGAGAGTTTTGACATAATTGGACCTCCATGCTTTTTATACATCTACATGAGACATGTCGTTGTTTACATTAGCATCCCGCGAAATACTGCCCAATTTGAACGGACCGTACGGTACATGATGGCATGCGATGTAATAATCGATGGTTGCTTATATGATATTGACATGAACACGCTGAACGCGCGCTTCGCGCGCGAAAATTTTTGGTTATTTTGTCAGGCAAGTCGGACAGTTTTGAGGCTTTTCATCCTGGAACACCATTTTCATGCTCACTGATATGATGTGATATCTGCTGTTTGCGTTACAAATTCGAACAGGCGCGTAGCGAGGAATTTGCCAAGGTAGGGGCGAAGCCTGTAGGCAAATTATCTAAGCGTAGCGCCACCATAGGTTGGCGCGAAGCGTACAAGAAAATTTTGGCCGAAAATGCCTCCCAGATCGCTGGAAATGGCACTACCCAGGACCATTTGTTAGCGCGAAGCGTACAAGCAAATTTTGGCCGAAAATGTCTCCCAGATCGCTGGAAATGACACTTCCCAGGCCTTGTAAGTTGCCTCTAAGCACTTTCTATTTTGAAATTACTTAGCGATATTATTTAAAAAAATGCTGAATGGGGGGGCGGGCGGTCGCCCCCATCCCAAAATGCGTCATGTTCCCCGACGACACGGTCGAGTTCGAGACCAGCCACAGTTGGTTTCATAGCACAATTCTACACACGCGTTATGATAGACCATATATAGTACATATATAGATCATTAGTGAGAGAGGAAAATGGAAACGTCAAAAAATGGAGTTGTCGGTGTAAGGGGTAGGGTGAGTCACACTTTTACGAAATCATTGATCCGTCACTGGCTACCCTTCAGCGCTGTAATGATGTCACTGTTCCTCTTTCTCTCCCCGGTGTCTTCGCGTTTTTCTTTTACTCCCTCCTTTTCTCCTTTTTCTCTCTTTCTTCTTTTTCTTTTCCCTTCCTTCCTCTCCTCCTCCTCTTTTTTCCCCTCTTTTTTCCTTTTTTCTTCTCTTTTTTTTCTCTCCTCTTTTTCTTACCCGGGGGGCGCGCGCCCCCAACGCCCCCCCCTGGATACGCACCTGCATTAATGTATTCTGCGTTCTATAACTGCGTTGACAAATCTGTAGTATCATATTTATGCATAACTTCGTCAATGTGTGAGTTTGTTCAAGTAGACTGGTGTAACAGCTAATGCTTTCAGGTAATTGACGTTAATTAACTTATGTATGCTACTATCAGATTGTGACAACTTAAACCCGACAAAATTAAGCTTTCCGAATATAAAAAAAAAACTCCTTTAAATCCGGTAAAAACAATTTTGAGAATAATGCTGACAACTTACATGCCTCTGCACACGGTCCGCTATGGTCTCAGTCCAGCCCGCGATAAGAGTAAGGACCGCAGTCTTGCACTAATCGGTAATGTAAGCTGACACGTAAGGCACCCTAGGCTTGATCACTCTACCGACCTGCCCTACACATTACTCACTCCATGAGATTTTGATTCTTCCTGATCCTTAATTTGATCGTTCAACCTTTTGTCTCTGCATGCCGAAGGAGAAAATTAATTGCGAATCGGTGATATAAGCCAGGTTTAACAGGCTATATTCTCAACATTACGTAAACTCATAACGAGCATATGTCGTCAAGCCCCTCCCGCTTCACCACCTTTCACCACCCCCCCCCCGTCATTCCCCATATCGTCTCGTAAATTCTTCCCCGCAGTGACGTGCACATGTTTTCAAAGATTGGGGTTGGGAAATTTCCGCCGAATCCTCCCGACTGATTTTGGAAGGGGTATGAACTTTTATGGATGGGTTGTATAGGCGGATTTAAAATATATTGAATGAAGGGTATTGTCGTGGGTTCGTTGGATGCGGCTTTCATTAAGGGGGTCTTCCCCCAGAAAAAAAAGAGCAACGTTTAGACGTCAGATTTGAGGCATATTTAGACTATAAATTAGGTCTATAATATCAATATCAATAATATTAGAAAAAGCCCCAGACTGACGATGAAGATGTGGGTTATGCCGCTCCACCGCCCACCCGCCCACTCACCACCCCCCCTCCTCTCCCTAGCCCTCCTTTGGTCTTGTTGTCATAGTGGTGTAAGTCGAACGTAAACCACTCTCACACTTTGTATAATCATATAAATAATTAGTGAAAACAAACCAGTCACTCATGTATACATGTATAGGCTACTAATACTAAATTAAAAGAGATATACTTAAAATTAAACTATAAAATGTCTGTTTCCATCTTATAATCATGCCGAATGTCAATTGCACATAAACCCTTCCGTATTTAACCTTCACAAAATGGCTTCTGTTACCCCATCTATATATATGTATACGACAGCGGTTTGCATTGCAGCTTATTAACACGGTAATCCTCAAAAACCTATGCTCTATGTTTACGTTATCAGTCGTTGCTGTGACAACGCCTCATTATCTCTAGCGAACGTCGTCGTTGTATACAGTGTATGCACTTATATTCCCTCTTGCATTAATTAATGGAATATGGGCCATTTTACCATGGCAACGGCAGGTGTTTTACGTCCTAATAACACTCTATTGAATAGAGCAGTATTGTGTGCGGGATATTCAGTATTCATTGTAAAATGCGTCTGAATCTGAAAGCTGTTCGTAAAGCTACTTCGACATTGTTTTGTCTATGGTTTGGATTGCGAGTATTTTTGGTTTATTAGTCGATGCGTTTTACTATATATATAAACTGAATGTTAAGCAAAGACATGGATTAAAACTCGAATACCGTGCACAGTTATAAGCAGAATTAATGTAAAGGATGTGTTTTTGTGTAATTAATTATTCTGTGTAGAAACATACTCAAATTGACTTGAAGTCATCATCATGACCTCAATATCATTTCCACGGAATGAAGGCAAAGGAAAGACTTCGGCACAAAGGAAAAATAAGAAAACAAAAGTGACACCGTTTTCTGTCCAGACATATTATCGAAAGAATGTTGAAGTTGAACCACCAAAAAAGACTGGGATTTTCCAAGCTAATCCCTCCATCAAATCGAATTTTAACTTCTTCTATGACCGAGGTGATTTCCCTATAGCGGTGGAACACGAAGCTCAATACAACAAGATTGCATGGAAGGTAAGTTGATTCATTTTACGAACTATGTGAGGTATTACATATTGTGGGATTCGATTATTAACATATTTATAAGAAGACCATTTTTTTTAATGAATGACGCAGTGGTGGTTTCGATCACTCATGTTTTAACGACTAGTGAAACAAACATCTATCGCTTTCATGATTACTTTGGGCGCGTCATTATAGCTGCCAAGTGTCTCATGTCAACGTTGGTCATGTTATAAAACAATGTATCATATGATATGATGACCACATACAACAGACGTTCATAATCTGGCCAATTTTATATCATTATTTAGACAGCCTCCCGGAGGTGGGGTTTAGATCAAATTCTTGAACGCCTATATATAGCTTTGTGTTGAGACCGATTAAGGTGACATAACCAAATAGGGCTTGTTTTCGAAAATTAAATGGGTAACATAAGTGGGGCGGAAAACATTCCAGATATTCTGAACACGAGGCAAAGCAGTTGTATACAAAGGTATATATGCAAGTAGGGTATGACTGATTTGTTGGGGGCATATCATGTCACTAACCCCTGTACAGGGGCTCACCGGAGGCCGGCAGGGATCCAGCCAGGGGAGAGATGTAAATTTTCGACATTTTAGTGTCATAGTAACCTTCCGAACCATATTGTGGTCAGTGACCTCGCTTAACATTGAAAAAGAGCAGACCATTAAAAGATGTTTGCTCTGGACTTTGTTTCACTTTCAGGGTCTTGGCGTATGTCGATCTGCAGGGACAAACTGACCTGGGAACATGTAGATTGTAGAATGTGTTATAAAGGGCCCTAATTTAAAAAAGTAGACATTAATGACTTCACTTTCAAATACCTTCGTATTTATGCGTCGTATATTTAGCACATAGATACCACACTCCCATTAATTACTGTGTTAAATAATAACCCCAATTGAAGGTGCTAATTGGCTAGAATCGCTAACCTTAAACATCCAGTCGTTCATAAATGTTGAAGGCAGTATAATACTATAGTAATAGAACACTGAAGTCACTGAATCGGATATTGATTGCTTGCAAGAATCCAGCGCGGCCGGGGCCCTTTGAAAATGCGGGGTCCGTAGCATATGCTACTTTTGCTACTAGGTTAATGCAGCACTGTCTGAGACTTCACAATACTCGAGAAAAATACAGATGTCTTTTAAATTGGCTTAGTTGGTCTGGAATTACATAATTTAGTATAATTACGTAATCATCATACTGAATTATAGGCAGCTCCATTCGAGTAAATGAGAGAAATCATTATTTCGTTTGCTAGTATTCGAAGGATGTATTCCATTTTCTGATGGTCTTTCAGTATTAAAAACATTTTTAGAAATTGGTTATTTTCAAATGAAGAAATCTAGGTTGACCTGTATGCTTAAGATACGATAGGATTCTAATCCAAATTCTTCATTTTTTTTCTATTTTGATAGGTTGAGATTGAGAAGTTGGACTTTCATCATTATCTTCCTCTTTTCGTTGATGGTCTCTGTGAGACAAAACATCCTTATAAGTTTCTCGCTCGTCAAGGAGTCCATGATATGCTAACTCACGGTGGGCATAAAGTACTTCCCGTGGTACCGCAGTTGATCCTCCCGGTTAAGGTATAACCTAATCTCTTTATTAATCTATATGTTGTAGCTATAGCTATGTGCCATAGTCTTTTGATTTACTGAGGTTGAATCCATCATTCTTATGTAGCATATGGGGAAGCTACCGGTATCACACTGTTAGGCTATAGGGCAGGGTTTCCCTAACTTTATCCCCCCCCCCCCGCGAACCCCCTGTGGATGTCAGAATTGTCTACGAACCCCCAACTTTTTGAGACACGATCTGAGTCATTATTATACGTATAATACGCATAACAGTGCTTCGTAAATGGTCAAGTTGATAGTGTAATATTGTAGAGTTTGTCGATAGGTACGACTTTTGTACATTACTAAATTATATGAAACATCAGATTTTAGTTCAACAAAAAGTACTCTAGTTTTGACTTTCAGAAACGTCTCAAGATCCCCCTGGGATGGACTCACGCACCCCCTGGGGGTTCATGCATCCCAGTTAGGGAACCCCTGCTATATAGGTATCTAAGTTAATGTGGAGAGCTTATTTTGGTGTGGTTGGTGTGAAAGAATCATTATGCGAAGATGTTGTAAGTATCAAACACACCCGTAGCCAAACCATGCCCCTCCACCCACCCACATTCAAACTATACTATATATATATATATATATGTATACATGCAACTTTTTCTTTAAAAAAAACTTTTAATTTGTTTCTTTCTTTCTTACCACAGAAAGCACTACAAACAAAGTTACCTGACGTCATATGTTCGACCTTACGATTACTTCAGATTCTGGTGGTATGTAACGAACTTATCGGAGAAGCTCTGGTTCCTTATTACCGCCAACTTTTGCCAGTTTTCAATCTTTATAAGAATAAAAACAAAAACCTCGGAGACGGAATCGAATACGACCAATGGAAAGGTGAAAACATCGGTGATATGGTGAATTATACTCTTGAATTGTTTGAGAGGTATGGAGGGCCAGATGCATTTATCAATATTAAATATATGATACCAACTTATGAATCGTGTGTTATGAACTGAACTGGATGAGATATAGTATGAGACCGGTCACCAAGAAAAGTATAAGAATGTTTTATTCGCAAGTTTCAAAGTATGGGCGGAATTGGCAACGGGATTCAAATAAATTAACTGCAGGGAAGCGCTATACATTGCAACGATTTAAATTGTTACATACTGCAGTATATATAAAGTAATTTTGAAGTCAACATATTGACTAGAGAATTGTTCCATTGTTGAATTCCTTGTGTATCTTCTCTCCGATCTCCTGGAGTCTTGATTCTGTAACCACCGACAGTTTGTAACTTTCGTTCGACTTTAATCCCAGATTTATCAATCACCATCGATATCGGGATGTCACATACATTTGTCACTGATTTAAATCGGTATATGTTGATTTAAACCGGTACATGTCGAATTAAACCGTCACGTGTGGATTTAGTATAGTACATATCGATATAGTTGTCTACTTGAAATTGACGTGAACCATAACAGTTGATCGGTTTACCGATCATTAATCGACATATACCGATTAAAAATTGATACAGTGATTATAATTGGCTGGTACACACTGGTACCGATTGAAATGGGTAATATAACGGCTTCTGTTGATAATAACACATATGGGAATTATATATACCGAACACCGAGATACCGAAATACAGATGAGAGATCCCTATATAGCGAGTTACGTTTACACAAATTCTGGTATATGTAAGCATGTAAGTGATGCTAGTTGGTGTTAATAAAAGCGTGTATATAGGCATAATGTAGTATGTAATATATTATATATTATGCTGTATACAATACCGCATACTATAATATATACTGTAATGTGAAATATACTATATGATATACAGTACCTTTACTAGTATACTTTACTTAATAATATAACACATGTTATATTAATATATGTACTGTGTAATATGCACAATACTGCATAATATAACATGTATATGATATTATCATACATGACTCTTCACTTAATACTATATACTAACTAATATATTTCATACTATATCATATAATGAATATAATTTATTATATGATATATAGCATAATAAATATGATATACGGTACTGCACTAATTAATATACTAATTGTCTGTCATGAACCTGATAAATATTTAATGTTTATACATTACAGTAATATTAATCGATCAGTACACTACTAAGAACTGAAATAAATTGAACTTATCTTAACTGTGATTGAATATGATGGTCACTATACTTTATTATATGACACCGGGTACTAGGGAATCATATAAGTACGGTACTGCCTCCGATTGTTTTTTTATTTCGCTTAACCGATCTTGCCAGTAGCTCAATGCATTCATTCAATGTTGCAATTCTAATAATCATGATTTTAGTTAGAAAATCCAGATAAAGAGAAACGTTAGTATTATTATTTTATTATAGGTCTCCATATAACATATGGATATCGATATTATGTTTCTTCTTAATTTTTCTTGGCTGTTTTTCTTCGCTATGATTACTAGGTTTTTTTTTTGTATTCAAGATTTTGAAAGAGAATTAATATATTGAATAAGTTATAATGTTGTACCAAAATTCCAAAATATACTGTTAGAGAGTATATATGTATATATGTAAATCCATAGTTTTACCTGTCTCTGTAACCAGCATATTTCTTGCTAGAAATTGAAGCATGCAGTCCTTAGTAAACCAAGTTATATTGCAAATATGGCAATAGTTTTTTCCTGATTATTCTGCATAAAACGATGACGATTAATTTAGCTGAGCTGGACAATCTGTCAATCCTCCACATATTTTGCATAATTGGAAGAAATTAATTTCGCATGTGAATCATTTGATTTTAGCCCGTAATTAAGTTTGTATAATAACCACATTTAAAGGGGTTGTTTTCTACACAATTTTTTTTTAATTACTATTTTTTTTTTTAATGGCAACATTGTAGTGTTAAGTTAACTACGATATAACTAGGTAGGTGTTAACTATAAATGAACTATAAATCGTTGCATGTGAATATTTCAATATATATATAATTAGATTGGTATAACTAATTGTAAAGGATCATCTACAGTCGTTAATTAAAATAGATTCAATTTTCAATCTATAACCTTACAAGACCAGGATGAGCTATATGATGGTTTGTTTGACATTCATGTACCAGTGAATGATGTATATCTGTTCGAAATAAAGAAGGTATATAAAGTTGTAATCACACAAAATTAAATATATGCAGAAATGATATGTTTCTATTTTTCCTTTCCATTTCTTCTTCCTTTTGTCTTTTTAAAAATTTTTCTTAACGGTGTCGTTGATGCCAACATCTGAAAAGTAAACAGCAGTAACGTGTGCAAAAGTGGGCGGGGCCAAGCTCTACCTTCCATTATCATTCGGGGAGGGGAGTGGTGTGGTTGTTTCAGTCGGGAAATTGTTCACATTCAGTTATGAAAGAATTAGGACTACTGTTACCTGTTCAGGAGGCTCCCTCTAGTGGCGACATCCATCAATTTTGTAATAGTAGGTTGACTCGTTCACTTTCCCCACTTTACTTATAATGGAATGTCCTTAGGATGATGACAACAAGAGAATACACTGTAGCTTTGCTAATTGTTTTTTCTCTATATATTGGTGCATTAAAGTATAACAGAAATGGAGAGAATCAAGTTAAGCTACGTCACGTTAGTTTGAACATCTATTAAGTACGATTTGCCACAAGCGAGAGACTGTTTTATATATTCCAACGGTCAAACTGATGAAACAAATATATCCGTAAACTCTATGACATAAGCTGGCTCTACATGTCACTATTAAATATAAGCGATAGAAACAAATATACTTCCGATACAAATTTAATTGGGACTTTTATGTGACGGTTTTCTTGAAAAAACCGTCTGAACCATACGTATTACTACATTAATGTTAAATGTGCCACCCTATGGCTCCACTTTAATCATACCCACCTCAACCCCACCACACCCCTACTGCACCCATGCGTAAAATAAGTAACCCACCCACAAAGTACCAATATAAACATATTATTTATATATATATTAATATGTAGGTCTAGTAATTTGTTAACTCTATAGTTAAACACACATCAGATAACAAATATCAGATATATAATAACATGTCTTACCAATGAGATTAATCAGCCTTAAACTTAAAAGGCTTAAATCGTTCTCGTTTTAATGTCATTTGTCATTGCAATATTTCTAGTTTGCCCACATAATATGCACAAATATTCGAAACCGTCCCAACACTTTTCTAAACCAGTTCGATGGAAAGAATTGTTTACTCGAGAAACAGGTTGAAGTTAGCGTAGGTAAGTAAGTAAGGTAGTTCTTAAATTTCTTCATTTAATAAAGTTATATAATTCATGTGGCAATATTAAAGATATTACCATACACGTATCACGTGACAACATTCGAATGTGATTATGAATCTGATTGGCTAATGGAAGGTCAATATGGTCCTTACTTCTAACAAGGAAATGACCTTTAAATAGTTATGTGCATTCGTGGACCAATTAATGAAGGTGTGATCTCAAAAAAGTGAGGAAACAAACGTTAAAATGATTTTGAAAGAGAAAATAAGCTTGCACATTTAAAATCACACACATGGCAACTTCGAAAGGGATAGGAAGTCCTAAGTTGAAAGAGGGAATCGTGATCTAATTACTTGATGCTATTATAAGAACATTGTCAAAGGAATGAGGTTTGTGTTATTCACCAAATATCTCTATTTCTTCTGTTTTATTAATGCATCAATCGATTGATCGATCAGTGAATTTAAGTTGCTATCTTTCCGACTATCAATCAAGCAATCACATGATCTATGAATGAAACAATCACTCTATCAGTCATTCAATCACATAACCAGTCACACAATAAATTAATTCTTCCATGAATCAATTAATTGATTACTTAATATATTAGTCAAACAATCGATCAATCAACCAATGTATCTGTAAATTCATCGATGAATTGCCATATATCAGTTTTAAAATCCATTCTTCAATAAATAAGTCAATTGTTCACTTATTTGATCAACCAACCAATTAATCACTCAATCACTCAATCAAACGTTCAATCAGCCAATTAACAGTTGCATAGTTCTTTTCTATAATACCATGGCACTGAATAATTTGAATATTCAGTTATATATTTATATATAAGAAAGAAAAAACATTTTGTGTTCGTAAAGCGTTATTACGGCGTCAACAATATCGCAAAGGCTAAATAAACCACTCATAAACCCGAACTAACTTTTTAAATGCATCGTGTAAATCAAGAGATTAAATCATGATTTTAAACTTGTCAAATTCCTCTGGAATAAACATTCGTATTTCAAGGAAACATGTCTTTGTCTATGATTTTGTAGTAATGAAGTACTATTAAAAACATTACCTCCATTCATAACAACTCAAAGGGTACTAAATTTCAAGAACAGACCAGACGAAAGTTGAATAGAAACGTTCAGAAATTTAAATGTCAGTTGCTTAACTTCAGTCTATTAGAAAAAGGAGTAGGAGAAAAGTGAAGTCAGTCTAACTAACTAGTAACAGCGCCCTCTAAATAGTTGACGAAGAACATTGACCTCATAAGGTTTCACAACTATAACTATTAAGTTTAAGAAAAGAATGAATGATTTAGTATACATAAATCCATCCATATGTTCCGTAAGAGGGAGGGGGGGGTAAGTATGACCATAAATTAAAGCCGCCTCAAAAAACAAACAAAAAACATATGGATAACAGCGTCCTACCAAATACACACTGAAAGAGACACCCTAATTTAAGTTTACATGGGTAGACGTGAAAGGCCCCATATAACATTTGGGTTTTAGCTATGAACGGAAGATATATAGTTTACATTAATCTATCGTACACTATCTTTATATTACAAGAACAAAAATAAATCTCTCTCTCCCTCTCTCACTGCGTTTGTTAATTTTTTCTTCTTTCTATCTCTGTCACTATTTTGTCTAAAACATTAAGGGATACATTAAGTCAAATTAAAACAAACACATTATGCTAACATACAATATATATGTGCAATGGTGCATGACATACAACACAGATCAAACTTAAAGCACAACGAACTGCGGTTGGAACTTCTGATAACTCGTTTGTAAACGTTATCCCTATTATTATTATGCAAATGTTCGAATAACAGAGGTGGACGATTTGTTTTTAGAAAATGGCCAGATATATTCATTGAAAGAGCGTTTTCCTGGTTCTTTGTTCATTGATATATATTTTTGTTATTTTTTTAATATTTCTGTGTGTGTTTTGTTATTAACAACACGATGAGTGATGCTGCAAATAGAATCCAAAACAAACAAAACTAATTCTCAACTAAATCCAAACATTTGAATGAATCAACCAGATGTATTAAAACAATGCAATTAGCATAGGTTTTGCATGCCAGAACAGAAGTGATTGGAAAATATTGTATACATGCGGGTAGGACTAGACCCAATTTCTTCAAAATCAGGCGTACAGTCATGACGACAATTTCCATATTTAATTAGCATAAATGCATGCATAACTGTGTCAGTTTCTTTTTAAGGTTATTGTGTTATTTTGTCGATGACTATATATGATGATCAGGAATTACCCAGATATATAATATATAACTAAATATTAATGAGCTCTCATCAATTGCTGGCATTTGACTTGCACGTTAATGGATGGGTGTTACTGTATTCTAAAGCTTTTGATACACTGGATTTTCCAAGTCAATGTGGTTGTCGTTAAAGGAACGTTATCGAAAGATTGTATATCACACGAATGGCAAAATATGTTAGTTTTCTATGTTTTGGCCTCGACTTTATCGGATTAAAGCAAGTTATATATCTGTGATGTGTTTAATGAGAGGAAAACGTTATTAATGGTTGACTCTTTTTTGTACCAAATCAGTAAATCATGTTACTCAACATATCGCTACTCTTCTCAAACCGCCAAACACGGTTAGTTTCAATATCTGCCACAAAAACCGAATCCTCTTTAGGTGACACCGCGATGTCGTGTAGTACACCGAAATGCTGTGGAAGTGAAGAAAAGTCAAGCTATATTGAATCATATCTATATGGAAGAAATGAGATAAAACTGATCTTAAATTCAATCTTTTACAAATTATTTCACGATATGAGGACTTTATCTCGATTTTGCTTCTTTATTTTCGACAAAAAAGTTTAAATTCTGATGTGAATTTTCAAAATTCCCATGAATACTAAAAAATTCGTTCAGTTAAGAAAATGTGAAATACAATGTCTCATCTGCGCGACCAAATCTAATATTCTTCTTGTGACTAAATTGGTTTCTACAATAACAGCAGGTATTATCTTTATTTCATTGACATATCTCGCTAGGCATTTTGGAACCTCATTAGGTATTATGCTTTTTATAGTACATAGAAATTGTGTTTTATTTTATTTTATTTTTTGTAAGTTAGTAAGGACAAATAACATATTTAATTATATATCACTAACTGATGAGATTGCATTTGTTTGCTCACAATGCACACGTACGTGGTCGTTATTACAAGAAGTAAATCGTAACAAAACCAGAAACATTAATAATCACATATCAATACATTATTTACCTCCGGATCTGGCGTCCACTTGTCGAGAATTTCTCCGGAATCAAGGTCAAAGGTGAAACCGGATGTGCTAACGTCAGATCTATGCAACCGAGGACCATTCACAGCATAGAGGACATCTAAAGTATGAGAGCGAGAGAGAGAGAAAAACAGAATATATGTCAGTCATATAATAATTATAAGTGGACTATTCGAAGTTGTAAGATGGTCACCGTATGCTTCCGTAGTCATTTTGTGAAGGCCAAGGTTCCCGAGAGCCCGGTCGGGCACCGGGGAATACAATGACAACGGGCCTCTTTTCTGGAGTCTACCTTGTTCCTAAAGTATATTACGAAAATGGTGAATACGGTATTTGTTTCACCCGCATTTCCCCGGGCCTCCTAATTGTCATTGTAGCCCCTTTGAGCCACCCCCCCCCCCCCCAAGGTCAGGTCTAATGGAAAATACTGGCAAAATATGAACAGCATATTTGCGTTTAATTTACAATTTTATCAAACCTATGGAATATTTCTAAAATAAGCTTTTCAATTTATGAAACTAAGATACCTTCATTCATGTTTCACCAAGTCAAAGTTTATGAGTGAGTTCTTAATGGGTTTTATTTTCTTCTCTACATTCCTTCGCCCGGACTTTTTTTTCACACTAGTATTAATTCTATGTTAGAATTCTTACTGTTAATGTTAATTCTGAAAAAGAATTGTCAAAATTCTTGATGTTTTTCTATTTGTATCAATGAACCGTGACTATTGAAACTAATGAACGACGCTATTATGAACTCCAGGATGGAATATAATCTATGAAAGCTATTTAGCAAAGCAGGGGGGTTGGAGGGGGGTTGAGAAGGGCAGAAGATATCGCTCTATTCAAATTTATAGTGCATTGCCCTAATTAGATAATTGTTGAGATCGGTGGGCTCACTGCACTGATACGGTTAGTCTGTCGGTATACTGTTGTCTCATTGGACAGATTTAGGTTCCAAGTAATTTCACAAATTGATTGATTAAATACCTTAAACGATTAGCCTTAAGAAAAAAATGTCTGTCATAAAGTAGGAAAGGGCATTCATGTAGTTGCATGTGACAAGTTTCCCGCTCATACTGTGTGCTTTGTTAATTCACAATAAAAATGTATTTATACTTGTGATATGAACTTTTAACCAAATAACCTGACCCCCCAACCCCCCCCCTCCTCTCCCTGAAAAAAACAGATACAAACAGAAGAAAATTTCTGCATAAATTTTACATTAATCTTAAAGAAATATGTCAGTATGTTTGCAACAAACTTACCCTCAACTGGACTGTAAGCTATCGCGAAAACTTCACGTCCAAACTCAGGAGAGGAGAATTCTTTTGCAAATGTTCCATTATGGGCATTGAAGCACTGTATGCGCGCGTTCTCTCTATCGGCGACGCATACCCATCCCTTGGACTGGACCATTGTCAGACTATGGGGGATACGGAAGCTCGCAAGATCAGAATTAGAATCATCATCATCATCACCTTCTGGAAGAATAAATATACTCATCGGTTTAAATGTCGTTAATAAAGAAAAACATTAGAAAATTCGCAGATATAACCAAATAATGTAAACGTCACATAAATCGAACTCCTCCAATACATTAGCAGCTTAGAAACGGAGCAAATTGAGAACCAGTTTGAATTGAATTGAAGACATGTGTTATTCACGTCCGTTTGTGTGTGTGCTTCCGGCTCTTACCTGGAGAATGGGCTGTGATTTCAAGCAGGAAGGTACCATTTGGTGCAAATTTAAGAATTCTGCTGTTGCAATATCTGCAGAAAGGAAAATTATTGAATGAGCCAAAATAGTATATTTCTTCATGTAGGTAAGGTGACCTTAAACAATGTGATCTGATATTCATTACTATATTTGATTTTAGTTAGTATAAATTAATACGGTTTCTCTCAAATAAAAATATGGTATAATGAACAAACCATTAAGAGCTACAGACTGTTGGCTTAAAAATGATGAATTGGAAATTGAATAAATTGAAATGAAACAACCACGCGAAATGGTTTATAATTCAGTTTAGTTGATTTCTAACTTATCTCGTTACCGAGGTCTACCAAATAGTACATACATGTAATAATAAAAACCCTGCAAAGATATCTATTTAGGCGGTTAACCGTCCTACCGATTCTCTTACCCATCAGCGATGAATATGTCCCCTGTCTTGGAACAAACCGCCACATCGGTTGGTTTGCAGAGATGATCCGCGTCAGATCCGGGAGAGAATGCCTGTCCAAACGTCATTTCCGGTTCGTCAGAATCAGACGAGATTTTAAATACCTGGTGCATAGCCACGTCGGTTAGCCACAGGTTGTTTTGGTAGTCAAGAGTTAAACCGTGAGGCAGGTAGAATCTAACAAAAAATAATAACAATATACCGAGATATCGACGTAAAACATTCGGGCTTTCCAGTCTATCATTGTAACTGTAGTTCAGTTTGCAAGCAACATACATCGCCATCACCATCGCCACTGCCATAATCATCATCATCATCATCACCGTTACCACCTCCACCATCAACACCATTACAATCACCATCGCCATGATATCACCATCACCACCGCAATCATAAGCACCATCGCGATCGCCATCACCATCACAATTACTACCACCAACGCCATCGCCATCGCCACCATCACCATCAACACCACCATCATCTTTCCCATTCTCATCACCATCATCATCATCATCATCATCATCATCATCATCATCATCATGATCATCATCATCATCATCATCATCATCATCATCATCATCATCATCATCATCATCATCATCATCATCATCATCATCATCATCATCATCATCATCATCATCATCATCACCATCATCATCATCATCATCATAATCATCATCATCATCATCACTATCACCATTCCCATCCAAATCGCCATCACCATCATCGCTAGCATCACCATCAGCATTCCCATCACCATCACCATTGCCACCATTTATTATCACCATCATCATCACCGCCATCGTCTCCATCGCTGTCGTTATCAGTATTAATTTAGATTTCTAACTCTCTAAAAGCAAAATCTTTTCAGTACATAATACTCTTACCTGTCTTTTCCCCAAGCCTCTACGATGTTACCGCTCATAGGTTCGACCACCAGCAGAGTCTGGGCCTGGATGGGTGTGTCATGGATGTACACATTGTCTGAATCAAAGTCACTGCAAAATAATGTAAAGATTAATCACGTTAGTACTGTCCAATGAAAGAAATCCGTGGGAACACGGAGACTCCACATATCCCTAAAAATACTACAAATTATCGATACCTCCTCCCAAGCTATACAACCTCCTCTGCCCCCCCTCCCCCTCCCCTACCACACGCTAAAATGTCGAAGAGGCAATGTCCGGATGGACAAGCAAACATTTGAAAAGTAGTTTGAATGTAAATTAACGCCAATAATTATAAATTCGAAATATGAACAGTCATTATACTTAATGATTCTCATGAAAACAATCTATTTTGATTACTTATATTTAATTTTATTTTATTGATTTATATTTACCATCGTCTCAAATCGATCCCATACAATCCACTTGAATTAGCTAAGATACGATTGAATTCTTCTACTGCGATCACATACACATAATTACATATATCTGAAGCCGATCTCACACCCAGAGATGTTTTACTATTCAAACGCAAATTGAACTTTAAGCTGCGCAGAGAGAGGTGGATCTTAATTTAAAGACTGTTATACAGAGAAGGGTAACATGAATTGCATGTTTTAACAAGTTAAAGAAATTATTTCAAGTCGTTTAATATTGAAGTGTACTTTGACAGCTGGTGAAATCCAGTAGATCCATATAACGTGTACAGCTAAAGGGTAACCTTTCGAATTATGAACATCTGAATACTCTCACGCTGTTTGTATTTGCTATTACCCGCCTACATATATAACTCAGTCGCATTGGTCAGTTGAAAACATACAAACATCATCACTTACTCTGGTTTCCAAGATCTCTCTCCTCGTCTGAATAAAACCAAGTTGCCTCTTGCATCTACATCGAGACCAGCAATCTGTCCTACGGGTATGTTCTGTCTAGGCCACCATCCAGTACTGGTAAGGCTGGGTGTATCCTGCAGTGCTTCATCCCAATATTCTGCCAAGTAATTTATAAGAGCTTCGACGCTCGATTCGTAAGGATACTCAGTTTCGCTTGCCTCGCTTGCCACGCTTGCCTCGCTTGCCTCGCTCGCCTCGTTTGCCTCGCTAAACTCGCTGACGTCATCAGTGACCTCAGAGACAAGTTGACCTTGCATGTAGTCGTCCATAAGAGAGCTAACATATTCCATCACAGGATTCCCATCACTGTAGGAGGAATCATATGTTGGTAAAGATGATTCGTACAAGGCCATGCTTGGCTCGTCTGATTCTGAATAAAATTCAGATTCATATCCGGTCCCCTGCGCGAGCTCTTCCTGTTCCTCCTCCCCATCCCCCTCCTCTTCCTCCTCCTCCTCATCAACTGCCTCTTCTTCACTTTCCTCTTCTTCTACTCCTTCCTCTTCCATATTTTCTTCATTATCTTCACTACTCTCATTTCCTGCTTCATTTTCCATCTCATCCTCCCTGCTGGAATCATCTTCATCTGATGAGAGGGAAGGTTCGACATCCGGGCATTTTGATACGTAGTTGAAACTACTAGAGAAATATTCCACAGTTTTTGTCAGTCCTGGTGTATCTTTCCTGTAAACAAATCCGCAAAAAAAAAGATAAAACCGTGATCAGAGAGATACACAAAATATACAATAGATAGCTACGATTAATCAGCTCCTGCAAAAGTGCCAAGTAAATATAGCCCTGAAGATGGATAGGTCATATCTTTGAAGAATTACCAAAAACCACGCTGTACAAACAGTATGCGTTTGTCATGTATAGGGTTTATTGTGTATTGCTTCCGTGTGTACGAGTTTCTTACTATAAAACATAGCTGCGTACAGCTATGTGGAAACATGCCATGTTGCTCTCGCAAGGGTGATGTGGGTTGGGGGGCGGGTAGTCAGTGTGCAATGGATATGTGGAGGCAGGTAGAAAGGGCCGATTTAAACAAACCATCACGAGTAGATCTACATTGTAAACAATGTACTTGAACTGATGTATTTCCCAATTTCCCAATGCTTTTGTTGTCGATGTTATTGTTATGGTAGTTGTCGATGTTGTTGTTTGCTACTGCTGTTGCTAAGCGCGATTAAATCACGATTATTGTCGTTATTTGCCCAGTCATTTTTATTGTCCAGTCATGGTCAACTTAGCGATTTGACTATAACCAGTGCTATGGTCGAGTGGATAAAGGTGGTAGTATAATTAAAAGGAAATGAAACCTTAGTGTCTAAGAGGTCGTGGGTTCGACCCCAAGGTGCGATTTACATCCAGGATATATCCACGACTCTCTACCATCTGAAATGGTGTTCCAAATTTTGTTAAGGAAATCTAATCTTATGATTTAATCTATTTTACCATTTGCATACTTCTGAAATTGTTTCGGACTATTGCGTTTTAGTTTCTAGTATCATGTAGTACGGGTTTTTTTATATTGTTGCTTTTGGCAGTTACATTTTTTGCCTTATTGGTTCTATATATTTAATTTTTTTGGTTTTTGTTACTATTTGTTTTTAAGTTTTACATTTGTAAAGCGCTTTGAGCAGCTTTGCTGATTATGCGCTATATAAGTATTACTTATTATTATTAATGAGCAAATACTGTATTAATTGGATAGCTAACCGACGTGAATCGTAATTAATAAGGCATTGGGATTCTCTCACACATGCATACACACGTGGCTGATTGGCGTTATAAAATAACTGCCTTCCATCGGTCCGATATTTGATTTGATTTTTATTAGATATCAGTCACTGAAAAATTGAGAATTATATTTCTATAGTGTGTATCACAGGATTGCAATGCTCGGACAGGCACCCGAAATTAGTTCCATTTTGCTGTGAACTATAGGATTGGTTCTCGGAACAAAATTTCAAAAATATGGAAGTTACAGTTTATTTTGTTTTTGGCTATATCTACAACTATAAGGAGATGCTATTGTGAGTGTTCTACATAAGGCGAGAGAACATATATACTTTGTAAAATGACATGTTAACAATTTCTTAGAAATAAATGTCAAATAGGCCTAAATGTCAAATTAATTACAACTTATGATTTTTGAATGTCAACTTCACTGAGAGTTATACATGAGATCCTGAAATGATATTAAAATATCATAAGATTATTGTATAACTGATCTTATATAGTAACTTCTTAAGGCTTGCTGGTTCTAGCTGCAGTTTTCAATTTTAGCTTGATTCGTGACGTTAGTCAAAGTGGCATTATTAAAATTTAATACGTCAGCCTTACCCTCAGATCACGAACATCAATAATGAAAATATCACGAATTAATATCCGAAGGAAAAACCTCACTTACTGCTCGTTATTTCAATACATAACGATATATATAGTGTGAAATTTATCATTTAAGTTTGATTGAAAGCGACGGGATACGCTAAATTTTATGTGGGTTGATGGATATTTCCATTCAGCTACAACATTTTGAAGCTTATCGACAGACAGGTTAATTAAAATCATATTGTCTTTTCACGTCAAGTCCATAGTCAAAACTATAGTTTCCATGTATATTCTGAGCAGCATTTCTGAGGGATGGGAGATCCAGGATGGTACAAAATATAAATACTTGCGAGCTGTTGATTTAAATTTTCTTTCTGATTGCCCACCAAACAGTACCAGTGAAGTATTTAAAGCTTACAGGGTAACGCATACCATACAGAATATCTTTAAAGAAACGCATTGTCCCCAACGTCCGCCACCACATCTCAAATCAAAAATACATTGTACAATGTAAATACTAGTAAGTGCGCTCATTTGATTTTTTTTGGGCTGAGCCGCACTAAAAATGAACTGTAATCATAATTTTGGTATTTTGCTCAAACGAAAGTGGGTAGTGAAATATTTAGTACGCTTCGTTCGTATGCAGTCCTTACCGCTCATTTGACCTATAGTTTATTACATGAACCGTTAGTTTGGTATAGTAATTTCGGTATCTATACCAATGCATTTCTCCCGTCGCCCCTCGCCCCTCACCCCTCGCCCCTGAGAAATCATTCATCCTACATCAATCTGAGCTGAATCGTGCACGTATTACTCTAGTAGGGGGTAACGTATACAGCCTATACAGCCTTGTGCTATATACCAGAAAGGACTATGCGTATAGCTGCAGTACATACATATCATCTGAGAAGTGTATGTTTCTATCATATACACGCGATGCCCATTATCCCAATCATGTATAATGTATGTCGTGAATTTGAACTATCCACGAACTATAAAGTTTATGATAACCATACGATTTGTCGAGTGATAAATCCGATAACAGACAGATGATAACTTCATGGAGGAGGCCATCATAATGTTATCATTTTGTTTTGTTTTCATTGTTATGTGAAGTATATTGATAATGGCAAGACCCTACAGAGTAACCGCGTTGTACAAATTCCACGAAGCATCTACACTCAGTGTAAGTATTGGTTTTGTCATGACTTCCCGTTGATGTAAGGCCTTGGATTGCGTAAACAGAGCGCTATTATTAAGACAATGATATCAGTGAAAGCATGAATTTATCGAAATTAAAAGCAGTTTTACATTCACCGAACCGACACAGCCCCTCATCCACTCCCACCCCCTCCCCTACTTTCCCCTCATATCTAGCTCACCCCTTTTTTATATAATTCATGTATAATAATAAATTTCATTTATGTGACTCCAGTGTGGCACGTTTCATATTTCCTGTTTTCAAATGACGTCAACACACCATAACTGCATTGTCAAAACAGCCTACGTTTCAGTTTCGATTGTAATTTTAAACAGAATGCGATTCAGTTTCAACCAATCAGAAAGCGTGATATATATGTTAAACGATGTTATGATTTTCTTGAAATATTACATCATCCTTTATCATGCGTATATGTGTTTAGTATATATACTTACAAGTCAGTGGACATGAGTTTAAGTTCCAATCCAGAGGAGCTGTCGTAACCTCCTGTTTAAAGAAGCAACAAAATATGTAAATGTTACCATGACAACCACTTCATTTGAACGAAGAATAAACATGATCTTATGTCATCTTTTAGAATTAATCATCATTATGAAATATCATGACCATGAGAAATGTGGGGAAAATCTGTTTTTCTTTCTGCAATCGTGACGTCATGAAGTTAGAAGGGGTTGTTATCATTCATTATAATGCTGGCCAATTACATAACACATTACATTACACCAAATGAAGGAGGAAATGTAACACCTGTTGAACCTTAATCACATTTACGCCTTTCAGGTGTACACATTCTACCAAATTACTTGTTACCATAGCGACAAACATCACAACACTACAGAATTTCTAGATCAATATTCCATTCAAACCCTGGGGATTCACTTCTTGCCGTGGCATAATTCGTTTGACCTAAATTTAGACTCGCATAAAATTACCATGGAAACGACCTTTCTAGGATATTGCTTCTTCTTCTTCTTCTTCTTCTTTTATCAATAAGGGGAAAAATCGATGTCTGAAATAATTTGTCCGGGCTTGACTTAGAGGCTACCCGGCAAAACGATTTTTTTGTTTATTTTTAATTTTTAACTTTTGATGATTAAAAACAAGTCATCGACTTTTTAATCCAAAGTTAAGACTTTCCTATATTGCCATCTTCGGTGGATGAATTTGTCTCTGGGCGATTAAATTACATTGATATACGAATGATCAGAGTGGATTCATAGATATGTCGTTAACTCCGTTTTAAGGGCCTATATAGTTACGTTTATAAAGACATAACGACAAAGACCTTGGTCACATTCACAGACATTGTTGTAAAATTTTGAATCGATTTAATTGGCTAGTATTACGGCGAATTAATGAACTAACGTATATAAAAACATAACATATTTAATCAAGTAGTTCGACTTTTTTCTGGTTATTGCCTGTCCTCTGTTCATGCAACTATTCATGATATTTCAAATTTGCAGAATGTGTTATTGTCCTTTTCGTTTTCTATTTTGTTTTGTTGTCGTTGTCTCTTTGTTCTTTTTCCTTTGTTCTTTTTTATTGTATTTTATGTTACTTCTTAATTTCATTTCATGAACTGGAAATCTTGTTTACTAACCAGATTCTGCTACTGTTGATTGTCGCAAACTACTGGGGTCATATGTCTAGTGACTGAAGGCTTCGGTAAAAGCTCTAATGTTTGTATATATATATATATATATATATATATATATATATATATATATATATATATATATATATATATATATATATATATATATATATATATATATATATATATATATACATATATATATATATATATATATATATATATACATATATATATATATATATTTCGATACAGGTGACAAACGCCTACAGTGGAATTACGACCTTCCTTACCGGTTTCGAACCTCTGGACATACAATCAGCGTCCATAGCCTAGTGGTTAGGGTGTCCGCGTACAGAGCGGAAGGCCCGTGGTTCGAATCCCGGTGGAGGCTGAAAGTTTTTTCACTGTTCTTGATTTTCCAACTCATAACGATTTTCATTTATATATATATATTTATATATATATATATATCCTCCAGCGAATATCCGCAAATATATGTGGTAATTTTTTTTTTTGTATTTTTTGGCGGAGTTATACCGTGTAACACCATACACTGTATATCTACTTTGAAGATCTAAATATGTGTTTCGCCTGCAGTGATTCAACTCCTTATGTTGAGTGCTTTTGGTAGGCCTATTTGAAGCACTGAGCAGTTGTTCACGCTAACTCTTTACTTTATAGAATCGTCGTACGGCGAGATTTTAAAAGCATGAACCAGCAAACGCCTTTACAAAATCGTCATTTCGTTCCATATTTTTCTAATATCTCCCCCCCCCCCCCCCCGCCTAAATCTTCTACCTTAGGAAATCAGAATCTCAATTTAATTTTATGGACTTCAAGGAACTCATCAACTTGAAGGATCTGCTCATTTTGCCGTCTCAGGACAAAGTGGATTCTAATACAGTTCTATTTAGAAACTGTCAAACAGCTGTCACCTTGCGTGTAAATTAAAGTTAAATATCAGCGAGAATTTTCGGTCTTCATTGTATTAAAAAAAAAAGCTTTGGGGGCATTTTTATAAGCTTCATTCTCGAAGGTAATATCTTTTCATGGTTTTGTTTTTTCCTCAGACCCCAAAAATAAAAAAATAAATAAAAAAAAGGAATTTAACGTGTTATTTTTACCATGTTCGTAACCAACCACGAGGACAACGTGTTTAATATATCTTCCGCCGATTGTGATTAATTCACCCCTTGCGAGATAGTCGTCGCACTCGCCCAGTTTCCAGTCAAACATTAACACCGAGGGGCCTGCACAGACGGTCTCTTCACCAGAGCATTGCCTACAGTAGAAGAGAGACAGAGAAAAAAATGAATCAACGAACATGGCCACTGAGCATGCGCATACCATGATGAAAGAAACGTTTTGACGAATAGTTCAAGTCATATGTAGGGCGAAATGAATCACAATATATATATGAAATAAGTGCACATGATTCTCAGGGCTTTATCAGTTAAAACTGGTCAAAGGTGAGTACCCGTTCATTCATACTTAGTAAAGATTCCTAAATCCCATTGGTCCATTCAGGTCAGCTGACCGTGGTTAATCCTGTGAGTAACGCACGGTAAAATTACGGGGCATCACTTTAATAAATCTTTGGTTATATATAACCAAAAATGTTTTGTTTTATGATATTTCCCCCACACAAATGGTAGTGTATGAATGAACGGGGTTAATCAACGGTCTAGTGTGCGTTACTCACATGATTAATGCACTCCGGGTGTTAATGCTATCGCTGGATGCACTCGGGCTCCGCCCTCGTGCATCGCTTGCATTATCCCCCGGTCGTGCATTAATCCTGTGAGTAACGCACGCTAGACCGTTGATTAACCCCTTATTAATCAGTTAAAACTAATGTGTGTTATAATTTCTTAACATGTGTTTACATTTATGGCCAGTTGCTACTGAGAAGGACTTACAAATAGAAAAAATATAAATACACATAATCCTATGCATAATGAATGATTGACGGGATTAACCAGACTAAACTCTAAGGTTTCGCTAATAATTTCGTCCACATTTTAACAGAAAAGTGGATGACACTTTTCTGCAAAACGCTTAAAATCTGCATTTTGAGCCATCTTTACAAAGGTATATTTATAATAGTCAAACATAGGAACAGTTGTTTTGAGGTCAAAACCAGTCATTATATGAAACAGCCTTGTATAGAAATAAATTCCTCTGTTAGTAATTTTTCCACAATAGCATCTGCTGGCAGGTCTAACAAAGGCCCTATGTTACGTTGTTATAACAAACTTCAGTTTATACTGGTTAACAGTTGTCTTTTATTTACAGTATAAACTGATCAAGCCATATACATTGGGTGTATAGTTAAATCGCTCCAATGGCGATAAAAACAAAACTGGAATAGGTGCGATTGGTATCATTCCAATTTTAATTCATTTTATTTCAATTTGAAAAATTGACCTATGTCAGTTCATATCGACATAGGCCTGTATCAATGTAAGTCAATTACAAGGATCAATTAAAGGTTCGTGAGTAATGAATTTGGTTGCCTGAATTTTCACAATTTATCGCCCAGACACTATTTTCACATTAGAATTAATCATAGCCTATGCATTAAGGAAATTGATAAACTTGTCAAAATTGTCCCCTATTACTTCACTATTTGAAATGATACTTTGAATATGTGACTCTAATGACCTATATATACGTTATTATAGCATTGAACTAGCGAATTATTTATCAAGAAAGGTATCAAACTCGGCGAGCCAAAGAGCTGCTTTAAGGATTTCGACCTTACATTTGTGAACGTACCCAAACAAGGCATAGAGAAGTACTTTGACCCGTTAGTTTAATATGATAGACACGGAAAGCACGTGATCATTCATGTAGTGAATGGGCAAATGAACTCCTGACTTTTTTCTTCTTCTTTCTTACTTCTAATTCAATGATTAAAAATATTACTCATCTTGATTACAGTTGGCAATGTAAAACGGGAACAAACACTATAGTTGTTCTGTCAATTAACCAAAAGCGTTCCCAGGAGCAATCTTGCAGTGTTGACTTCTATATAATTTCATGGTATCTGTTAAATTGCAAATCTAATTTTATCGCAGCAAAAGCAGCAGTCAACAAAATTGCTTTCTATACCGAAGATCAATGATATTATGAACTTGAGGAAAACAAATAACCTCAAACCTTCTTTTTCCCTATTGAACAATTCTCCGAACAACAACAAAACAGAAGAAGAAGAAGAAGAAGAAACGTAATAAGGTTAATAGTTTACAAACCATTCGTCTACTTGACTAGATGGTCCCTGTAGGCATCCATATAATGCTATGTGATTGACGTCAGCGTTGTCAACGATAGGCTTGAATCCAACTGAAAGAGAGAAAAGGGAGAAGAGAGTTAATTTATTGGTTTGGTTTGAAGCAGTGAGAGGAGAATTCTGTGTATATCACTGTACCAAACAAGTACACCAAAAGGTATCAATGTGCTCTGACTCATCACAATGCAACACGGACTCTCCTTACTAACCTTGTTAACCACCCCCCCCCCCCAACAAAAGGGGGGTAACTGATAAGTAATATTTATTTAAAATAATTGAAATGATTTTTGTTAACCTTTGTTTCTTCCTGTATTTTAATATTCAATTTCTTCTTTCGTTTTTTCTCTCTTTTTCTTGTCAATCGTTTCATGTCTTAAAACAGCTTACCATATTCTTCTTTATTCCTGTATGAATTAATTTTTCAACGTATCAGAAATCGTAAGTTTCAGATATTCATACCGATATTCTTTTCATAAAAATATTCAGTCGTAAAATTGTGTAAATATTATTAATGTGTCCCTTATAGTCTCGCGTAAGTAAAATCGATTTACTTGTATAGGTATATTACAATTGAGCTAATTAATGTCATGCATAACTTGAGAACAATTGATTAAATAAATATATTAAAAAAAGGATTTATCATTGTTTTGGTGCCTTCTTTTATTATCCTCTTACTTAAATAGTGACGTCAAGAACCAAACAAAACAAGGTTGTTTAATATCAAACGTTAAAAATAAACTATACTGTCAAATTAGAAATACATTTCCGTTTTGTTTTCTCTCCCCCTCTCTCTCTTTTCATTTTAACGTCTTTCTTTTCTTTTCTATTTTTAAGAATTTTATCTACTTTTGAGTTACATCTTACGTTCATCAATTGATGTACATAGGCAATCTATAAGTTAGGAGACAACCCCATTAAGTCTGTTCCTCAGAAGCAACACATGACAAATCAATAAAGCTACTGCATAATACCTTTTGTCATCTCCGAAACACATGTTAAATATGTATCGTATCAATTTTATAACGGAAAGATGTTTTGAATGCCATCCGCATGTCTCTTGTGGTTTAATTTAAAACTAATCGAAATGTGGTTGTGTGTGTAAATTGTGGAGTATTATAATATAAAGAAAACAACAATTGTTTTAACATTAACAAAAGGCTTCTGAACAGAGGAGTTGACGTCACAGCCAAATAATGGAATATTAATGAACTATTCGAGATGTTTGACATCATTAGAAAGTTGATCAGTAACTTAAAGAGTCAGAATCGATATGCCATATCTGAAATTCTGCTTAAACTTCATACATTTAAAAACTCATTTAACATGATGTCTTTAGTCACAGAAATAATTTTAGTTTCTTCAATTTTAAGACCATTGTTAATTGTCCAGGTTATATTAATATGTTTAATAACACATTTATTTATATTTTCCCTTTTTTCTTTTCTAATTTTTAAGAGGGAGGGAGCTGACTCTTGTGAGTATTTGAGGCGCATCATTAGTCAAAGTGGCTGCACTACTTAGTCTACCACACAGCACCATTAGCGCAGTTATTTGTCTGCGCCTCAGAAATGTCAAAAATCTTAATTGAAAAGCATACGACTATAAATCGCCTCAAGTAGTATTTTATCAGAGACAAATGATGTTGTATGTCATCTATGTTCTGTTTTCATCTATTGTTTTAGTATAAAGTAAATAAATCATTTTTCTATGAGTTATCAGAATTTATAAAAACAACTGATTAGTTTTAAAATTTATGGATTCAACGTTATTATCAATTTAAAACTTAAACCATTTTAAATTCGAATTTCCAGAGGGCCAGATGGAGGAAAGGATGAATATCTTTGAAAACTGGATTGGTTATTTTTTTGAAATATTACTAGCATCCAAATTATACTACTGTTTTTTATTTTTTTGTAATAAAGATTACAGTTGTGCCTTAGTTCATCCATTAAATGTATTATATAGATTTAATGCTTTAGTATTTCATATAGTTGAAATGAATATGCAGTGTTGACCTTGGTTGCTTCCAGTTGTTATATAAGCAGTATATACAGTACTGAATAAACCAAGGCATGATCTTAATATTGATTTATTTCATTTGATCTTCAAAGCTGAATCAACTACGAAATGTCACCAAAATGCCACCGACAGCTCAAGACATTGAAACCTAATGGTAGTCTCGTCTGGGTTTTGTTTCATATTGAAGATCGGAAACGGTCCAATCACCCGTGAAAGAGTATAGTTTTGTTCAAATCATTTTATCTAAAGGTTATCCAAATAAGCACGAGTTGTTACCAAGGTACACAATATCTGCAGTTAAATATAAAAGAAGTATAAGGGATTTTGAATTGAGTAATATTTCCATGTTCAAACAAAACAGTGTATTTCTTATGTCATTTTACGATTTAACACTGTCAAAGTTGTTTGTGAGGAGAGATCCAAATGTTACCTATAAAGGCTTTACTCGTGTCAGGCCATGGGGAATTTTTTTTTGGTGGGGGCGGGTGGGGGGTTCGTTTGGGGTTTTTTTTTTGGTTGGTCATTTGGTTGTTTGTTTGTTTTATAAACAAATTTCACTTTTCGCTTGCGTCTTACCAATGTATTTTTCACTCGGTTCCAATACTTCTCCATGACAGTAGGTTCCACCATTCTAAAGAAGAGAAAATAAAAATATTTAACGAAATTGAACAGAATATGTACTCAGTTATCATCAGCTTTGCAGCCATATCATAATTTGGATTCTTATCTTGAACCAAGTGAAGGGGCTCTGTCTTAGTGGGAGGGGCCTCAAGGGAAAGATGTCCCCTCCCCTTCGGGAACAATTTCTATTGGGTATAAGGGGGCTGTTTGATTCAAAATGATGCTAACTTTTGAATCATTTTAACAACGTTTGTGTATCACTAGTTTCAATTGTTGCCCTTGTATGCGACATTGCCTGGGAGTGTGATAAAATGTTAGCCATCCACCCCACCCCACCTCACCCCCACCCTTCCCCGTTAACAACTTTATTCCTTTGTTTTTGACAGAATATACTCCTGGAGAAATGTTGATATGGAAATTAGGTCGTTTAGTGCTGATTCTTTATTAGTTTGTCAAGTTTAAATTGTAACGTTATCCTTCATGCGTACCCAACGTGTTGTAGGTAGATGTAAATGAAATGAACGTGAAGCCTCGAGAGCTTAGACAATCCAATAAGCCACAAATCCTTAGCCAGGTACTTTTTTGGAACGTGGTGACACAACTGATGTTTCCATGGCAACACTAAATTCAAGGATGTTGTCAAGAGCGATACTTGGCGTATTAATGAATAACATTGAATGGGACATGTTGTTTTCTTAGGTTATCTTTGTTAATTATAGGAACATAATAATAGTAATGTCACGTGAGCTCTGTACGGAGTATAGGTATAGGTAGTCATGGTTACCTGAAGAGATCTGTCATGCGATTAGCATTCGACAAATCACCGTAGAATCTCACCACACTCATATTTCAAAAGATACAAATTTCACTCTTTCAGAGTTAAAAGGCTGCCCACTCTTTTTGAGAAGTAAATTTTCGTACTTCCCGACAAAAAAAATCTTTCAAATTTAGCTCCAAAATAAACGTAAAAATCGAGACCAAGTTTACAGCTACTTTTGCGTTAAGCCAATCTTCTTAATAGTGAATTAACTCCTAAAATAAAGACATCCTGAATACTCTCTAAGAATGAATTCAAACTCTCTTTTTGTTTGGGGGGGGGGGGGCGTGAATTAAGAGCATGTGAGTAAGATCGGAGACATTTGAAAATAATCCGTTCTCCTTCCCTGACTAATTGTTTCTGAAGTGCCTGCCCAAATCCTATTCGTCACCATTTACATACCTCGGTCCATGTTCTTTATAGCAAAATAGAATACTTCGCCGACCATTTATAAATAATTCCGTAATTCTTAAATCAAGACATTTATAGAGATCAGCCTTTCATGCACGGTCTCTCACTATAAGAGTATCATTCACTCATCAAACAACTGATCATCCTAACTATTCTCAAAGAGAGAACTCTAAATTGCTTTTGTTTATAATTAAAAAGTGTCGGCGTAGGTTTGAGAATAACTCGTTTTCCATTCCTAGCAAAATAATTTTATAAATGCAAATATCGAATAGATTTTAATTAGCTGCAGTACACCAATTTACATACCTCGGTCAGTTATGTATTTCTAATAAGCAGAATACCTCCCTGAACCTTTATAATTTTTACAGTATATATAGTTCTAGTTTAAGAGATTTATAGCAAACAGTATATTATAATTTGCAAATTCTGAATGTGTTAGTTCATGAATTATTTGAACGCCAGATACGTCATCGTATAAAACACTGTACACATGATGTAAACAAGGTACCCCAACAACTGGCCTCTTATTCACATGGGAATATACTTTGGGATAAGATGTCTATTTGTTATGAATGGTTACTCCTCACTTTTCCCGGCCTCTTTTCCAATATAAATATATATATATATATATATATATATTCGACATATATATATATATACGACATATATATATATATATATATATGTACGACATATATATATATATACGACATATATATATATATATATATATATATATACGACATATATATATATATATATATACGACATATATATATATATATATACGACATATATATATATGTACGACATATATATATATATATATATATATATATATATATATATATATATATATATACGACATATATAAACGACAATCACTACATGATGTTTATCTATAAGTAAATTTAAACAGAGAAGCAACGCTCATCATTATTATGTGCATTAGAGATACATTTGATGACGAACTGCCCAAACAGCTCCGATGTTTTCCCCGTTTTATGCTAAATATCACATTTGATATGTCTCATATGGTAGATGAAGACTAGAGGAAGCCTGAAGCCTGAAGATGGCGTCGCATATTCATCACTTGTAATTGAAGTCTTAATATTTTGACTGTTACTCTTTAATTTCGTATGTTAATGATTGGATATTTTTTCGAATATTTTTGTTTATTACTAAAACTTACGAACCTTTAAACGATAGCTAAAGTATAGTATAGCTTTCACCAATAATAATAATAATATATATAATCAAAGAGGCAGGGAAACTATCATATTTCACCTTCAAGTGGCGACATATGACGTCACATATTGATAAAATGGCACACCCCTGACATGACTCTAAATTCACGATATAGCTCTCCGAGCTCGAATTTTACTTCGCTATTTTTTGGGAAGTTCTCCTTTGCAATCTGCGTCACATAGATGAAGATGGGTTTGTTTATTCCTGAATAACAAACCGTAATCAGCTATAAGGTGTACCTTACAGTCAGTTATTTGAATCAGGAAGTCGTTAGCTGATAAATGATCCAGAAAAGGGCTAAAAACTATCGAGAATTGCCCTTTTTGCCCTAAATTTACAACTGCTCATGTTCTTCGATTATCTTGGTAGCAGTTGATACATCGACTGATTGGTCACGTAGCGGATGCAATCAAAGATAATCTATTAGCCAAAAAAATGGTTATCGGTTGATTTAATCAGTTCCCGTCATGAATATTTCACTTACGGATATTGAATCCATCTCATAATATTCAACATATTTAAAAATAGAGAGATCAAATAGAGAATAGGCTAATATATTTTGGCTGTCACCCTAATTGATAAACGCCAAAACAAAATTTTTCATTTTTACTGCTGTAATTGAAGATTGTATTTCTTGGGGTATAGACTCAATTTGGGGTTGTTCTTAAACAAACTGGAGGGCAGAAAGCACATTTTGTTTTCTCGCTTGATCGGCGAAGTAATTAAAGATATACAAGGGTGAAACTCCCCATTTATGGTAAGGGTACTTTGCAATGGGGGGGGGGGGGGGGTATATCAGAGGATTCCGTCTCTCCACTCCCCTCCACACCCATCCACACCCCTCCTCTCCCCCGAAATCAAACATACCAAGACTTCCAAAAATAATTTAAAGTGTTACCGTAATTGTTGCTGAATTGAAAATATCTACAATTGGTGCAATCTTTTGTAATTTTAAGATGGCCCTTTCATCGATTAGGAAAATCGATTATTTAATTCATGCAATCAATATCGATCGAAGTAGGCATAATAATAATAATAATACGTCTAACAGTTCCAAACTAGGCAAAAACAGGTAAGTTTATAGTACAGTTTTGTAATGATTATACGAGCTTACGAAATAAGGTCGCATGGTCTATCAAAAAATAACCCGATATATTTACTATTTTGTGTTTCTTTGCCAATCATACACTTTGATTTAAACTTTCATGGTATGCTAGATTACGCAGATGTTACAAATGGCGTAATTCAGATCACTAAAAAATAATATTAAATTTTAACTTGTACATATTTTGCCAACAAAATGTCATTAGGCATTTACTGTTATAAAATAAGATTGGAGATAAGCTAATTATGTTTACTACAATAGCCTTTTCCATGTATGTGAAAGTTTGTTTAACTTTTTTAGAGACAAACAAAATCTCATGATTATTATTCTTATGCCTAACATTATATGATTATGTGTTTCATGTTTCTGCTCTTCATCCATGGAATGGCATAACCAACAAAGCGAAGGCAGAGAGAAGGAGAGTATAATGATAATAATAAGACCATAATACAAAGAGATGTGTTCATAATAACATCGACAGAGATAAAATCACAAATGTTGAGATTCTGACACGTTTTATTCCCAGGAGTACGGAAGTAAAATTACCTCACGCAGTTGTTGTTTGATGGCTGTTTTATTAACAGTAATGTTTGTCTAAAAGTCAGTCTTGTAAAGTTTATAAACACGAATCTAAATATTTAGATTATAAATAGATTATAAAGATTTTGTGAAGATCAGTAAGGGCAATATATTCCGGCAAGTAAAGATAGAAAATACTAATTATTGCTAATGTCAAAAATAATAATAATAATAATCTACGAAATATTGTATTCATTATGAAGTGGCAAAATGTAATTTGTTAGTTTGTGACAGTTACTCAGGATTCTATCAAACCAAGCACAAAAACTGAATAGGGCAACAAAAAACAAAAGCAAAAAAAGGTTCGTAGAGTATTCGGTCTTCGAATTTCAGACACATCCCAAGAAGGTGATCACTAAGAGTAAAAGGAAAGTTATTCTGGATTCCATTCTTGTTGTATCAGTTTATTGAAGGGTGGTGACCGGGATGAGCACGGGGGACCCATGCATCTCCACTTTTGTTTAATAAAAGTACCGTTTTTTCATAATTAAAGGAGTACTCGATTTTGCTGATGAAAGTCACCTTTTGTTCACTTTTGGAATATTAAAAAGATGTCCTTTTTATAGTGAATGAAACGGCCTACATTTCTCTTTTTTTGTAAACATCAAAACCCCTTTGTTTATTACAAAGTAATGTTCCGTTATTGAATTCACAGAGGTTTCAATTTGTGATTTTCCACCTCAAAACAAAAGTCACACTTCCCGCCTCACTTCGACGACCCCCCTGGCACCCGGGTTTCCAGCCAGATCCAACCTTCTTACGCCGCTACTTGCGTATAGTACCGTAAGCAAGATGAAACAACATGCTTGTTTTTATCGGCTCAAGATGTAGGCTCAGCTGATTACACTCATCATATCGTGGTAGGTTATAACCTTTCAGTCTAAACATTGATCAAGTTTAATTTTACTATAATAGAGGAAAAATTACGATACTGTATATCTCGATACTTATACCGATGTTTTAGATTTCTAACACTAGCGAGTATTAAATATACCCTCGTCAAAGTCGTCAACATAATTCAGAAAAAAACACTCCCATGAGTGAATCTCAATCACGAATTTTCTAAATTTACCGAAGCAAACAGTGGCCTCGTTAACAAACAAGAATATGCAATTATCGTGCAATTATTACATAGGCTAATGAATGATGCTAGAAGTGGGCACTTATGTCTACTATTTCATTGTACAGGCCTAGCTAATATAGGCCAGTGATATAGGTACAACAGCCGAATGTTCACGGTGAGCGATCTCAGCACTATAGATACTTAATCCAATTATTCATGCAGAGAGGCCTGTTATGTTCTAATGTCTCATTTGTACCAGAAACCTGATGAAAACATCATCGATATCAGAAAAAAACAGAAATAGGCGACGAAGTTATGACTTGTAGAGGCCCAGTTTATAGGTAAAAAAAGGGTGGACAGGAGGAAAGGCTAAAAATTTTTTTTTTCTAAAGTCTATATTATGCAGCTGTTTCAGGGACTCTGCTGGTTTTGAACCTTTGGACATAACATCATCGTCTATTACCCAGTTGGTTAGGAGGTCCGTATATCCCACGAGAGGCAACGATTCGAATCCCGTAGAAGCTGGAAGTTTGTCATTATTTCGTGAATTTCCAGCCCATTGCCGTTTCAAACTGTTGCAAACTGCACGATATGTGGTATTTTCGGTTACCTTAATCATTAATTCATGCACTATATACTTCGATATATTGCGTGCAAATATAATCGGCGGTCCCTAGGGTAACGACACGGGTATCACACTTTTATGTAAACAAATGTCCACTATTCCACAAATATGTATCACATTGCATATTTAAATGATGATACGGAGCGACATATTTTTGTGTTAAAATTTCATTCATTTGGATGGTTAGATTTTGTTTGTTTGTTGAAAACCATAGATTGTTGTAAGCAGAAACAAGATCTCAACAAAAAACTGTTAATATCGATGTATTCGGTCAATAAAGGCTTGGAAATATGTTAACATAGAGTCATGTTAACATTTGCCCACCGGCGATGTTCACAAATGTCACCTATATTCAAGACGCGTTAAAAAAAATCCCCGATTCATGGTTCGCTTTTTCAGACACTATTGCCAAACATACCATTATATTTGTTAATACATTGTAAACACTTGGCAACTGTTTGTCATTATATCGTTAAAACTGAAAATCAACGAAATTATACAAAGCTTTGATATACTTGTGACAACGAAACGACGTTGTTTGTATTTTAAACAACGCTGTGGTAATTGTTTCCCTTCACTCAAACCTGAAAGTGAAAAATAGTAACGAGTTTTGAACCCTCTGTGGTGTCTTAAAACAGGGATCTTTGACCTCTCGTATAGCAAAACTGTTCTCAAAAGGAATTGCATTAATATTGATAATAAAAGTCCTGCTTTGACTGGTCACTTTGAGCGATAAATATCAGTAGGGGTGCTCTTCGTCCACGCCTGGGGTAGAATTGATTTGGACAGGACAACAGGGCATGTGTGTGAGAACTTTGGATGAAAAAATTCAACGCCACACGTTGGATACAAATACAAACCACAACATTTTTAAGAGATGTTCATATTTGTAACCCTCAATGTGAGAGTACAGATCTATGTGGTTTTAAGTTACAATTATTAAATAAGTCTGACTTACTAGTAGTGGATCTTTACGCCCCCCCCCCCCGCCCACCAGAAACAAACAATGGACATTTTCTCACAACGAATCTATAAGTAACAATTGATTGAGGTAAAGTCATGTTCTTGATTTGATAATATTCTTTCTATGCCATGTGGCATCAACTTTGGGATACCGCAATAAACGGCATATTTCTATGATTCATATTGAATAAAGTATGAGAATGAAATAGGTCATACATTAACATTGTGCTACGAAGTCAGACACAAATAGTGAGCATGGACTGTCCTATATTATGAGCTATAAATTTCGGAAAACGTATGTCATACACTAACCATTGTGTACGTCGTCCTTGTGTTTCTGTATTACAAGGAATATTAATAATAATTATTATTAATATTAATATAGCGCATTATACCGATGGTCGCAATGTGCTTTACAAGAAAAATATTGAGTACAAAAACACAACAAAAAGTAGAACATAAAACGTAAAAATACAAGAAAGGATCGAACAAATTAAGAGGTCCAATGAGCGTAACACGTGAATAAGTGAGGAATGAGTTTCATAAAGGGCTAATTAGTAAGGGAATATGGGCCTCATGAATTTTTTCACGTATATGAAACTTATGTTCCTTGAATGAAGGGTACATCTAATAGCGTGTATACTGTGTATATCATTATAAGATTTGGTAAGAATACATAGTTCCCATATTCAGATATTCTTTTGTGTACTACGATAGATCGATTTTTTTCAGTTGATGTTGATAAAAGTATTGATGTTATTCTTTATTGAAAGTTCATTAGCTCATTAACGTAACGAGTCAAGTTTTAATAATTTAGCGAAGATACAAATTTTCGAGGTTTTTCCAAATTGCTATAGTACGATGTGATAACCACTCCTTTGAAACAGAAAAGTGTCTTTGCGACGAAACTGTTGAAAATCAAATTAAGAGGAGATGTTGTTTTATTTATTTGTTTATTCAATTACAATTTTATTTTGAGCTATGCTCAATATGTCTGGTATAAAGTTGTTGACCAAAGGCAAAAGCAACTGATAAGAGGGTATACAGTTAGAATGCCCGGCTGTGTCGACCAAAAATCACAGTGTCCTATAGCTCTCGACAATTTCATTATAAAGATAAAGTGCCCGTATATAAACAGGGAAGGTCACGAGAGATCTACGATAAGAAAAACCACAAACCTTGTTGTCCTCTCGGCTTGACTCTTATCATATTGTGTTCTTTTCGTCATTTGATGAGAACTCCAACCGCGATATGACTTTTATTTCATCTCTCTTTACAATATCGTTTTACAAAACAGGGGGGTGACGAGTCGTCAAATTCGTTTGATGCGGTGTAAGGATGTTTTCAGTAAGTCATGTTCAAGGCAAATGTGGTGTAGTTAAGGGGGGGGGGGGGGTGGTGGTAGATTGAAAATAATTGATACTTTGAGGACAAGTCACCCAAGATGTGAACTTGGACACGAAGAACCAAGCGTGATTTCGTCGAAGTGATACAAGTTCATGTCCAGCCCTTTACCATTTTCATGAGGGCGGGGGGTGCGGTTAATTCGTCCAGAAAAGGGGTATTAGGGTATCTCAGGAACCTGAACAAGCCATCCAGATGGTAGGTGGATAAATGTTTTCTTTCGACTTATTTTAATTGTAAAAAAAAATATTAATCATTTTTTTTAAGTAATGAATTATAAGTAAGTAATTAGAGTAAGAATATGAAATATTTCTTCAGTTTTATTCCTCGCAT